>NW_009214352.1:0-12163 GCF_000690835.1 Fulmarus glacialis
CAAAAACAAGAGCATGGTGCAGATCAGATGAATTAATATCGAGAGCAGATGAATCAATATTGTGACCAGCAACTGTTAACAGATATAAATTCCTTAATACGCTCTAGTTAATCTGTTGTTATCTCAACCCTTTGTGTCCCACGTTGGGCACGAAAAAGGACTGTTGAGGTTTAACCCCAGCCATGAACTAAACCCCACGCAGCTGCTCGCTCACCCCCCCACTCCAGTGGGATGGGGGAGAGAATTGGGAGGGCACAAGTAGGAAAACACACAGGATGAGATAAAAACAGTTTAATAATGGAAATAAAACAAAGTAGAACAGTAACAATAATGATAACAACAACAATAGCTGAATATACAAAGCAGACAATGCAGCTGCTCACCACTCGCCGACTACATGTCACAAACGGGGGGAGAGGGCCCCCCCCAAGGTTTTATACTGAGCATGATGTCACATGGTATAGAATACTTCATTGGCCAACTGGGTCAACCGCACCGGCTATGCTCCCCCCACCCCCAGCTTCCCTTGCACCTAGCAGAGCATGGGAGGCCGAAAAGTCCCCAGTACAAGCACCCCCCAGCAACAACCAAAGCATCAATAAGCCATCAACACTCCTCTCATACCAAACCAAAAACACAGCACCCCTCACCCCCCCAGCTACTGGGAAGAAAGTTAACTCTGTCCCAGCTGGAACCAGAACGAGCATGTATTTGCATAGTTATCCTCTGCAAAAAAAAGGGAGAGTAGTTTCCTGTGTGGCAGCGTTTAAGAAGTGATGGTCTGTTTAGTATCTTCCTTTTTTGTATAAGCAAAGGGAACATCCTTTGCAAATATGATGTTTTTTGCAAATGAAAAATAGGTGGGGGGCTGGGTGGGGAGGAGAGGTGATGTAAGATGGAACTCAGCTGCAAGTGAAGTCTATCAGGGCTTACAAGAAATTGTCATTTGTGTTTAATTTCTACAGGATAACTTGCATTTTAAACTAGCGTTTATATAAACAAGTAAGAGTCTTGTAAATCTTTTCCTTCGTTTAATTTACATTGCTAAATAGTAATTTTTCCCAGATGTTCAATTTTTTTTGTAGCACCTTGAAACTTCTGAGTTTTTGTGTTCAACTGCCCAGAGGAAAAGGACCTGGGGGTGCTGGTTGACAGCCAGCTGAACATGAGCCGGCAGTGTGCCCAGGTGGCCAAGAAGGCCAATGGCATCCTGGCCTGTATCAGAAATAGTGTGGCCAGCAGGAGTAGGGAGGTGATCGTGCCCCTGTACTCGGCCCTGGTGAGGCCACATCTCGAATACTGTGTTCAGTTTTGGGCCCCTCACTCCAAGAAGGACATTGAGGTGCTGGAGCGTGTCCAGAGAAGGGCAACGAAGCTGGTGAAGGGTCTAGAGAACAAGTCTTACGAGGAGCGGCTGAAGGAACTGGGACTGTTTAGCCTGGAGAAGAGGAGGCTGAGGGGAGACCTCATCACGCTCTACAACTAC
The DNA here is from genome assembly GCF_000690835.1 of Fulmarus glacialis. NCBI lineage: Eukaryota > Metazoa > Chordata > Aves > Procellariiformes > Procellariidae > Fulmarus > Fulmarus glacialis. The sequence goes on from NW_009214352.1 coordinate 1,487, forward strand.
CTGAAAGGAGGTTGTAGCGAGGTGGGGGTTGGTCTCTTCTCCCAAGTAACAAGCAGTAGGATGAGAGGAAATGGCCTCAAGTTGCGCCAAGGGAGGTTTAGACTGGACATTAGGAAAAACTTCTTTACTGAAAGAGTGGTCAAGCCTTGGAACAGGCTGCCCAGGGAAGCGGTAGAGTCCCCATCCCTGGAAGTATTTAAAAGACGTGTAGATGAGGCGCTTAGGAACATGTTTTAGTGGGCGTGGTGGTGTTGGGTTAACGGTTGGACTTGATGATCTTAGAGGTCTTTTCCAACCTTAATGATTCTATGGTTCTATGATTCTTAGTTTTTAGTTTTTTTCAACTGTGGAGCAACACATCTAATAAGTTTCAGACAATCTATTCTGCTATCGCAGGACAAAACCTCACATCAGATGTATTTTTAAATATTTTTTTAGTCTCCATATACTTATTTTAATAATTGCTGAGTGATTAATGCTTTCACTATTTTTAATTCTCTCCTCTTCAATTTTGTATGTTTCTGAAAATTATTTTGCATCTAATAGCAAAAAAAACCTTGACAAAAACTTGTGCAACCTCTCCATTTTTTTAATGTGAAGTACCTATTCTGTATTTATAGATACTGCTTTGTTAGATTATGTGAAGAGGAGATATGGGGATTGTCTCTGTCAAAAGTATTAAAGAATGTTTTCCACAGAGACATTAAGAAAAGAATAGCAGACTCCAATATTGATTTTTCAAGTTTCTTTAATAGTAATTAATGACGACTACAGGTAGCTTTAGTATTTCAGAAGCTGTGTTTTTCCTGTTTCCTGTCTTATATTCCAAATGCATTCCGAATTCCAAAATTTCTTTGTGTGTATTGCTGTTGTGGCACTTTTTTTGATAGATCAAAACCAGATTCTCCAGCAGCTACGTGATATCAGTATGAGCAGTGATACTCAGCTTTAGCCAAGATATCCATATCATCCAATAATAATCATATGCCAAGAGCTGAGTCTGAGAAAGAGATGCCAGGAGGTGGAAAATAAGTATAATGTCTTTCAGATTAAGGGAAGAGAGGCAGCTTTATTGGAGCAACATGAACAGATTATTATGCAAACCCAATCTTCAACGGATTCTTTTAATCCCCCTTTTTCGAATCTAGAAATGGTGGGCTTAAGTATTAGAGTACACATATTCCAGTCTCCTAAAAAGTACAGAAGAAACTTGATGTTTTGGAAACTGAAATAATAGGGCAGCAATAAGATCAGAAATTTTCCAATTTTTTTTTTTCTTTCCCCTAGCTTAAGTATGATGCTTAGTAGTCTTTCTGCAGTATCCTTTGGATATTTCTGCACTATATATATACGGTGTTCAGTAGACATTTGTGTAAGGTTTATAACATTAAACTGTCTCAGGTTTGTGGATGGGGAGATGATTTCTTATTGAAAAGACTGTCCTGCCAAAGGCCACTCAAAAGTTTCAGATGTGATGTAGTTGATGGGAAATTAAGAATGTTTAATGCATCTGAGTTACCAGCATCTAGCTGAAGTTTACTCACTTCCTAAAAGAAATGAGGCAAAGGTTTTAGGTTCTTTGATGCCAACTACAATTCTGCACCATCTTGACTGAGTTCAGTATGGAAAACTGAGCCACTATCTGCCTAATGCTTTGTTTTTTACCTTTAAAGATAGGTAAAAACCCGTAAAGATAGAAGGTTCATTAGATTAAAAGAATTCAACTTCTGTAACTCTTCTTGTTTTTTCTTGACTGTATAATGTCAGTATATATGGTTTAAGAAAGTGCAGGCTAACGATGCTCATACTTTTCTGTCTGAATAGGTCTTCTAATGATCACATCTGATTCAGTGTAAAATTCAGTAAAAGATTAAATGACTGAATGAAAGTATTAGAAGGGTAATTTCAGGATGGTGATTATTCTTTTAGTAGAGTTGCTTTTTAAATTAACACTGACTTTTTTGCCTAAAATACTTATTAGTTCAATTTGGACCAAAAACAGATGATGAATGATTCTTTAAGAGCTGGATTTAATATCCATTACCATTTTCTCATTCATGACCTAAATGAGAATTGGTATGAACCGAAACTACTTTGTATAAAACTTCCACTGCAGAGTGAGCCAGCGTAAGTCCCGTCCACCTTTCTTCCCAGTGTAGGAAATAAATATCTACTTCGGTATATGTGTGTTAGTGACTAAAGCACTGTGTTACAGTGGCAACAGCTCCAAGGGAACTTTATTCCTCTGTGCACTTAATCTCCTCCAATTTTTTCTCCCTCTCATGGCTCACCTGTGTTTTGTTGATTTGTCAGCGAAGTTAGGATTTTTTGACTCTTCTTGGCTATGCGTACACACAGTAATAAAAGTATTGTGAAGCTACTTATTTCAGCTCTTTCTACATCTGAGATTCTGGGGTTCGTTAAGATTTATGCAGAGAGGTTTTCTGGTATTGTGAATTATGAAAATGTAGAAGTGACTTAAAAATCCAGGAGATGAGAAGTTAAGCAAAATAATAACAACTTTTCTTCTTTTATTCTAGTTCTGAGCTGCAAAGGCTGTGTGTTTAAAAACATGTTTTTTAAAAAAAATACATGCGTACACTTTTTATAATGACATTTCAAAGTAATCTGGGCTGGAAACTTGTATTGGAAGATAAGGAATGCTGGAGTTTTCACATAACTGTCTTGGAATGGTGAACATGAGAAAAAAACACAATTGGCTTGCTCTGATGAGTGAGAGTTGACAGCATTGATGGCTTTGAATGCTCATATAATGCTGGGTTATAAACAAAGCCTAACTTGTGTAGGTGTTGTGTTATGTTTCTGAAGGCTCAACCATCCCTGTTGGATTTCTGCATGTATTATCATAGCACCATTAAAGCACTCGGTCACCAAAATTGTGGTAAGGACTTGACATCACAAGCATGTCGCAGTGCTTCTAGGTCTATTCAGTTACAATTTGTAGACTGCTTATAAAAATAAAAGTGTTCTCTGTTGCATGTGCAAGCCTTTGTAAAGGAAAGAGAAGACATGCCAAAAAATGATTTTGGAAAAAAATGTAAACTGTTGCATATTAATATGTTATGGGGAGTATTTTGAACTTGGGGGATGTATCTGTTTTGCATCATCATTGGTATGGGTCAAACACCTGAGTATTATGCTGATAAACATAGTTTTTCTAAATGCCTTGTTCAGTGCTAAGTATGATAATGTTGCAAAATTATTAGAGTGAATAACTTCAGTATTTTGTAGTTTATAGCTTTGTTTTCTTCTGGTTTTCCCAGTTTTTGTGTTTCAGTGACTAGGTTAGGTAGATTGTGTTTGTACTGGCTTCAAGCTGCTGTTTTATTTGATTATGAGTGGTAGTAACATTGCAATTATACATAGTTTTACACATCTGTTTGTCAGTGGGCCTTTCTGTGATAGGATCTTTCAGCCTTAGACAAATCAGTTCAGGATTTTTGGTTGGCATTCTGTCATTCCCAAGTACTTTAAAGTCATCTCAATAAAAATCAAATATGATCAAGTCTTGATGGACTCTTCAGACTTTCTTCTCACAAATGAAGCTTTTCAGAATATTAATGGAGAAGAATGCATCAAGAGATCAGAAACAAAATATTGAACTAAGTCTTAAATAATTTTTTCCTGTAATAAATACTCTTAAAGAAGTATTACACTAGAATTTACCTAGTGTTCATGGGGGGGAAAGAAGTGAACTGACGAAACTGTAAATCTGAGATGTTTTATCAGAACATACTGAGAACAAATTGTCTTTGCTGTCCCTTCTTAAGTCTAGTGTTGGCCCTTCTAGTGAGGGAGCTGGGTAATCCTGTGAAATCTGATACATTCTGTCAGTGCAGTTAACAGTGTGCAGACAACAATCTTATCTGAGTAACAATGTTCTAATATTTGCATCTGCCTAGTACAGTCTTTACAGCATTCTGTTTTATTTATTAGTGATTAAGTGCCTAAAAAACCCAATTAAGTTAGTAAGAACAGTGTGATACCTGATACTATTATTTTGTGTGTCTGTCTTTGAGCTTTTCAAATGATAGTGATTGGCATTTTCTTGGGTAAAATGTCAGCACTGCAGATAAATACCATGAGGCAAATGTGTGTGCAGTATGGCTTTATGGTGGAAAAATAATGTCCATTTCCGTTGTTAGGAAATCAACTCTGTTTGGGCTGGTACAGTCTAAGTTGTATTTGACTACCTGTGGTCCTAAAGGGCTATCTTTACATTTGGCCTGATGCCCTGGAAATGTTACTGCTTTTGGGAACCTGAAGAGTTGTACTTCTGCAACCATTCCAGAGACAGTAGGAGGAGCCCTTCATTAGGTTGTTAAGTTAACATGACTGCCATGCCTCTATTTGCCAAAGTATCAAAGAGATATTTTGACTGTGATACAGGTATCTTTTTGTTTTGAGGGGGACATCTAGAATAGATTGGCTTTATCCAATCTAAGTAGATTATATTTATATTAGATTAAATTATATTTATCTTTCTGTAAGGTTTCTGTTCAGATGTTCTTTGAAACAGTGATTTACATAAGTGCCAACACTTTCTTGGTGGACAGACTTGTTATTTGGCACGACTTATGTTAAAATAAACAAACTTAGAGGTGGAAGTTAGTGGAAGGCGAATGTTATCTTTTCCAAAAGGAAGTAATGTGGCACTGTTGTTGTGGGGTTTTGGTCTCATTTTGTTCCCTTAGCTTCTGACTTTACAAGCTTGTGTTTTAAAAAGTAACACTGCTAGATACAGGGTAGATACCTCAAAGTATATCTGCCCAATGTGTCCAGCAAAACTTTCAGGCTCTGTTTACAAGCATTAGGCATCCACATTTGTTTTCAGTAGTTAGTGTGACTTTTTTCTTGGGGGTACTCGGTAGTCTGTAACTTGCTTACTTTGATTTCTGAATGCTAACTTTAGATGTATGGGGTTTTGGAGCATAAGATAATATTCCTCACCTTATAATAGCAACTGTAATTAATTTCAGTCATGTGTCATCTTATTAATAGTAGGAATAAAATGGGTTATATTTTCTTGATGAAGTGTCATTAATACGCCTGAAATTTTCACATCTACCATTTTTAGTCATATGAGTCTAGACAGCGCAGTATGTAACTTAATGTTCTCATTGCCTTAAATTTAGGTGGAAGAAGGAAGCAAAAATGTACGCTTGGGCTCACTAATTGGTCTGCTGGTAGAGGAAGGACAGGACTGGAAGCAAGTTGAAATACCAGCTGATGGTAGTGATCTATCTTCTGTGGCTCCACCAGCACCTGCGCTTACCTCGACTCCTGTGCCTTCAGTTTCAGCCCCTCCTCCCCTGGAACATCAACCTAGAAAACTGCAGTAAGTTTTTATGTTTGTAATGAAATGAAACTCTTATTTAGTTAGATCAGTAGAACTGAACTGAGAAGAATCTTTTGTCCCTTTTTACCTAGTATTAAGTTGTTAGTTTAAGAGAGTGTTTCAGTATGTGTGAGGTAATAAAGCTTGCCTGCCCAGGATATTTCTTTCTTTGTAAGCCCAGTAAGTCAATTTGAACAACATAGTTTTATTAGAACACCTTCTATGGATGTGCTTTTATTCTGACATACAATTGCTTTATGAAGGATTCTAAGCTTAGATTAGGAAGAAGTTGTGTTTATATATGATGGACACTGATACTTATGCATCAGATGCTCAGTTTACCTATAACTTGTTTTCTATTTCTTTTTTAGGAGAAAAAAAAACCAAACAAGTGGCACACTCTAAAACTCTGCCAAGCTGTTGCACTTTTGATATTAGAAAAAATTTGTTCTTATTTTCATAACAATGGAATGTGAAAAACTCAGAACTGTGGGTTTACGTGCTCTTTACTTTTGTTTTGATCAGTTAAGGTACTCTAAGCATTGCATACATCTTAGAGGGGGAGTAAATTAACCCCAAAGTGTTAGTCAGGTAACAGTAATTTATAAATCACTGGTTTGTGTCCTTATTTGGAGGTATCACTCCTTATTTGGAGTGAACTGTGGTAAAGCAAAAGCTGTAAAATTACAGCCTATTAAAGAAAACAATAGGAAACTAATTTTGGTAGCAGGTTTTTTGGTTTTCTGATTTGTTGGTATGTCGTGTTTTGGTGGTTTTTTTTGTTTGTTTTTTTTTCCAAACCTTATTACCTTTTCTATCTGGTTTGCTATGTTTACTTTTGCTGTCAGCATTTAGGCTCTTCTCATGCAAGTGGAAGACAACTAATTGAGGTAATTGCCCAAAGGTTAACTGTAGTAGGAGGATGATCCAAGGAAAGGATCCTTGAAAGGATTAAGTCTTGCATTTTAGTACCGAAGAACATCAGAGGTGCATCTGTTTCACTGCAACCGTTAATTAGAGATCAGCATCTTTGGAATCAAGTGATCATTTATGACATTGGTTTTTTGGCAAGGGCTTATGGACAGTTCTTAAAATTCAATGTGGTGCAAATATCGTCTCCTTTAGGAAGTAATGAATTGGAGATTTTGTGGAAAGACTTGAAACCAAGTATTTATTCTTTAATGAAAATGTTGCTGCTTTTATATCTAAGAATATCTAAGAAATCTCTTCTCTACATGTTGGGTTTTTTCCCTCATTTCAGAAAGCAAATCATGCTAAGGTGCACTGGGTGCTCTGTAGCTATGTACTGTGTTTTGTAGTTGATCACCATTTTTGTTTCCAGGCAGAAATGTTACTATTGAGAGTACTCCATCTAGGTCAAGATGGCAGGTACAGGTTTACTAGTATTATAGTATATCTTTGGTATATGCTGATTAAAATGTTTGAGTGTGGGAGAGCTTAATATTTAGTCTTCTAAAGCAGATACTGAATTATGCAACTACATCTGTATGGCTTTTGCTTTCTGAAAAAGTAGCCGTTTCGTTAAATCAATCCTATAAAATAAAATTGAAGCTAGGGCAGAGGTAATGTTATAATTAGAATTAAGCTGCATTAATGATGCAGTTACAGCATGAGCAACCCTCCTGTCTGAGCTCCTAAAACTCATTTTTTAATGTTACTATAACAAGCTGGTCTTAAAAAAATGTATTTGGTTCTTCATTTATGACCCTTTTCCAGAAAAATCCACAAGTATGTTGCATCGCTGCTGTAAGAGGAAAGTTTGGAGATAAGTTTTCCACTCTTTATTTTGATCTCTTTAAGGTCATTATTGCATTTTTAAATTCAACCTTGCATTAAAACTTGGTGAAGGGGCACAGTCTGACTTCAGTGTTAGGATCACAGCCTTTGTACAGAACTCCGTTTTCTTCCCCAACTGTTGCTTCTGAAATAGAGCATATATTGTGTAGTTTCTCTTGATATACATTAAATGAGATAAATTATCTTATTGCTTAAATAGTTTATTTTTCTTCTCATTTCTTTAGGGTTCGCTTAAGTCCTGCAGCTCGCAACATTCTGGAGACGCATGGGCTAGATCCAAGCAATATTACACCTTCTGGGCCTCGAGGAATCTTCACTAAAGAGTATGTAGATATTTCAGTAAAGCTACAACCTCATATTCCCTATTTCTACCTTTGAACCTAGAGAAATCTCCATGAACTTGAAAAGTCCATTTATTTGAGAAGCCAACTTTTTGTTCCAGTTTTTTCTATGGGGGAATGGCTTAGTTAAATTTGAAAAACCTGTTGAGAAGATAGGAAGAATAGGTTAGGAAATATTGTAAGAAGCCTGTAATTAAAACAAAAAAAGAAATCTTTTTGTTTTTATGTCCCATCTGAGCTGCGTGGTGCTGCTGTTGTATTTCCTGCAGCTCAGCCTAATGGTGGCTCTCAACTCTTAGGCACCACTGTTAGCTATCGTTGTGGTTCTCATGAATTTTGCTATTCAGAGATGTATTCAGAGCCAAAACAAAATACCAGTGGCCTGTTTTCTTCAACTCCTTTTCTTCGGGGAGTTCAGAATCTTTGGCTTCCTTCTCTGAAGTTCAGTTATGAAGTCTGTCAGGATTTAATTTGTTCCCTTTTTTATTAGTCTGGGGAGAGGAATAAAATGTAATGGTAAGAAATCCAGAGTTCTTTTTTTCTCCCATCTTTGTTTTTTTCCCCATCTTTGATTTAAAAAGTGTTTGTTTACAAACCTGTGGTTTGGTATGATCAGGCTTCTAGTAGTTTACCATACTTCTAAGTATTCTGATGTAATGATTGGCACTCAAGCCTTGGAGTGAGGAACTTGTGTATAAAAAGGTGTTGTGGTAGATCCAGAGCCCTTAGCCTTGAAATGGTGCATTATCTTCACATTAGTGTGTATGTTATTGGAGATGAGGATTTTAGCAGGAATACTTACTTTTGTTCTCAGTAAAATTATTCCTTTTGATAAATGCCATCATTCACCTACATAGACCTTGTTAGCTGCTGCAATTTTAGTTCCATTCAAAGACAACCAGGTCAGTGTAACTTGGAATTGAACCCAGAGAAGCAGACAGTGGAAGTCTGCTGTTTTTTCAGAACTTTTTTGTATGGTCTTTGGCTGAATTGAGATGAATAAGGAGTTGAATAGATATAATATCCTAAGTAACAGCAAATTGTCAGAGAGAGTTTTTTCTTAATTATGTGAGTGTAATTATTTATGGTGTGTTACTAGGCTATGGCAGGTGGAAACCCTCTAGGACTTTGAGCTACCCAATTAACATTCCCTAGTTGTCATGGAGATGTAGCAAAGATTTTTCTGTAGCTATGAGAATTATCTAACAAAATCTTCTTTTTTCAAAACTGCTTTCTTCCATACAAAAGATTCGACTTTGAAATGTCATTTTAAGATACGGACTGTCTGGGGGGTTTTTAACCACTCTTTTGAAATGGTGTTAATCTTTCGGATGCCTACAGGCTCTGCTATTACGTTCAGTTTAAAATGAAATGTTTGCAGATTTTTGTAGTGAGCTGGTACAAATATTCAGGGAAATATTTCTTTTGCTAACTTGAGATTACTGTTAAAATACATGCCATGCTTTATAGCTGAGTGACTCATGATCTCTTTTCCAAGTAGACTAGCGATTGATTCTTTGAGGGAGTATTGCAAGTTCACTTTCCACTTTTAAACTCTGAGTTTCCTTATTGAGCCCTCGATAAGGAAATTACAAACTCACCAAATTACAAGAAACAAAGAAAGATAGTGATTTATGTAAACAAGCAAGATTCTTTCCTCCCAACTTTCTATCTTTAAATTCAATTCACTGTAAAACTTTTAACAGCAATAGGAGCTTTCACTTAATAGCTTTCTCTGTCATAATCTACTCCCTTAGTAGGCTGATACTTCATTTCTCTTATGTATCTGTGCAAGGCTGAATTACTGTTGTCTTCTTCCTGCTTGTTTTTGTTTTAATGGAATGGCAGCTTTTTTTATTTTTAAGCAATATCCTCTGCTTTCTTCAGAAATATACTAGAAAATTGATGTGTTAGTACAAAGTAACTCTCAACTTCCATCAAAGATTGCACCATGTTCCTAGTCATCAGCTCAGACACTGTGTTTGGGAGAGCTATGTTAAAATTGTTGATTGTGTCAGACTACTTTTGCCTTTTCTCATCCTATTTACTAGTGATCTAGGGATTTATAAATGCAACCATAAAAAGGTGGGGGGGCTAGTTACCAATAATAACTGTGTTTTTCTGAGGCCATCTTCCTCCCGTCTGTAACTTGCTACCAGCTGTCACTAAGTTAGTGTGATTTGGGATCTCAGAGCTGTGCAGGCATTTGCATTTTCAGCTTGCAAATAAGGCACAGCACATGCATGTAGTGCTGGTTTTTCCAGAGTAATTTCATGTGTATGTATTGAGTGCAGACTTACAGTGGGATCTATGCTGCATGCAATTTGTCAGTGGTCATTATGGAGGAATTAGCTCCTTTTATAATGTTGATTGCGCAGTAAGTCTGATACCTAGAAGTTTCTGATGTGTAACATTCTCTGCTCACCTTTTTCCTTCTGCCAGGAAATCTATGAATTGAGTAATTGGATGTTCAGATGAAAGGGGATTGGGACAACTTAGTAGCAATAGCTGCCACCAGAGGAAGCTAGCGTCAATCTGTGCATCTCCTGTTCCACCATTGGATCCTTAGTGATTTTTAGATGTGTGTATAATCTCTAACGTCTCCTTTTCAAACAAAGTATATTTTGAGCACAAAATACTCCGTTTACTTTTGCCATTCTTTGGATTTTGGCTAACATGAAGTGGAAAGACTACACACTTCTGTAGTAGTGGTAAACTGAAGTGTAACAGAGTTGTCAGAATCTGCATACTTCTAATAATAACAGTTTGGTAAGGCATATTTTTGTTTAATAAATGTTTACCAAGCTCTGTTATCTTTTCTGGCGAGCAGACTGCTCTCTTTGATGTTACCTCTCCCTCTCATCTTTCTCCATTACTATCCTGTGTTGATAGAGGTTTATCAAGTAGTTGGAAAGATGTGTCCAACCCTTCCTTTTCCAATTCTAATAAAATATCAATTTGCCTCACTTGTACTGAAATCTGTTTAATTTTATTTGCTTTGGTGCCTCCTCCAATTCTGCTTATATGCAGGCTCGCAATCTTGTACCCATGACAGTCATAACATTGCTGTGCCTATTTTTCTTAATCAGTTAAATCATGTGGAATTGGTGGTGGGGAAATTATTTTTATATGTATGTATAATATATAAAAATATATGAA
>NW_009214353.1:0-2215 GCF_000690835.1 Fulmarus glacialis
CACACGTGTGTGCAGACTGGCTCCAGGTTTTACATGGAGACACCAACCTGCCACCACAAGCGCTTTCGCTAACGGGGAGGAGGGGGGTCGAGTTTGGAGCAGGACTGGTGATCCCTGCAGTATGTTCAACTTTCTACCTGCCAGCTTCAAAAGGCCCTAATCTAGTTAACAACAGAAGCAAGCAGCAATTAGCGCTGAAGATAGCACGTTGCTGATGAGCAGCTCAAAGGAGCTGCTGGAGAGCAGGATTTCATCACGCAGCCCATCTCCTCCCAGGCAGCAGGGAGCTTCTGCTCCTCAGTCTCGGAAAAATTTCTACAGATGAAGCAGCAGCGAACCATGAAACTCCCTTTGCCGGTTCGTGGTGGGTTCACTGGTGTTTCGCCCGTGGACACACACACCAGCCCCCTGCCCTCGGCTCAGGCAGCCACCGAGAGCTGCTGGGGGGGCGTGAGGGACGCTGCCCTCCCCGGGACATCCATATTCACCTCCACCTTCAGTAAACCACCCTCTGCACGCTGCCGTGCACGGCCTGGGGCTGATCCTGGGGCACAGCGAGCAGAAACGCTGAGCGCAGGGTGAGCGGCTGGGGGGCCAGGACAGCCCGCGTCAGGGTGACTCAAACACCCAGCACCGCTGACCACGCTCCCAGACCTTCCCGTCGAGGAGACCCTTGTTTTAAATGTCCAAGTTTTTTTATTAACCTGAGTATAACAAATATAACATGTACACAGTATAAAAATGAACATAAAGCGTGACAGAGGCACAGGTACGACACAGATACGTGAACTATACAATGACCGGTTCACTGAATGATAATAATATATTAAGCATTTCATTGCTTGGAAAAAGCAAGTTTTGATTGTAAAAATTGTATCCTGTTCCACCGAAATTATACAAAGTACATTCAATACTGCAAAGTGACGCAACAGAGCAGGACCAGGGCATGGCCTGGCCAGTTAGTGTTACCTCGGGCCGGGACTGTACAAAATGAATCCAGACGCTTCTCTGGGATGAGTTTTAAGAACTTAGCAATTAAATTAAGAAGTACAAAGTGTTTCGGGGAGGGTATTCTCTCTTACAAGCATGTGGAACATGCGCTTTCGGTAGGACCAACAGGCTTCGGCAACATGCAGAGGGCGCAGCCTGGCACAGCTCTACGCGGGCTCCGAGTTGATGGGCGGCAGGTTTTGGTGCTTGAAGTACTGCACGACCTGCTGGGGCAGCTCTGCCAGCACAGCTTTGGCCAGGGTCTCCTTGGGGGCCTGCAGGCGAAAGGGAACAAACACCGGCCGTAGGGACCGACCCAGCAAACGTGGCTGGGCGGTCCCCAACTCCACACCGTGGCTTTTCATTTAACACCCCCCAGAGTCTACTGGCAGCCAGCATTTTATACACCTGGGATTATACTATACTACACCTTCCCTCCGGGAGATAATTCACTGGTAGGGAGGAATAAAACATCCTCAGTAAGTTAGAAAAAACAGGTATTGAGTAACAGCAGGTGAAATGGAAAGACACTGATGAGTTGCAAAAAGAGGGAAGATAAGCACAGGCTGATTTTCTGCATCCTCTGGCAATCCTGTGCCAGCAACAGGGGCTGGCTCCTGGCTGATCGAGATGGGCAGAGAATTGCATCTCATTTTGTCTTTTTTTTTATTTTTCCTTTTTATGCTTTTCCTTCATCAACTTTTTTCCAACATACAAGGGTGGGTCGGGCAGCGGGCAGCGGGAAGCCGTCCCGCAGAGGGGACACGTGCAGGGCCAGCGCCAGCGTTACGTGTTTCTACACGCACTGGGAGGGGACCGGGGGGGGCTCGGGGCTCACCCCCAGGGCAATCCAGCATTAAGTCCTCAGCACGTGGCATATCACGGGTGCGGGATGAGGCCTGAGTGGGAGACACCAGCACGGGACCGTGGCGAGGGACGCGAGCCCAGCGCCGCCCCCGCTCGCTGGTGTGACCCTGCTATAACGAACGGGTTTTTGACGAGGGGTGGCGGAGACAGGGGGATTCTCTGATGGAGCACGCTGCGGAGGTGCAGAGCACTGCACCCGGCCCGCAGCGCTGATGTACGTGGTCCCTGCCAGCATCGCCGGGGACGTGGCGTTTGGGGCCGGGGTAAGGCAGGTGGGTGCCAGCCCTCTCTGCCTTTTGCCTCTGGCTGCCTCTAGCAGGGCTGCTCCACATCCAGGGTCATTTCCAGGCTTGAGACC
>NW_009214353.1:2622-3162 GCF_000690835.1 Fulmarus glacialis
CCTCCCCGCTGCCCACACTCACGTTGCGGAAATCCCGGAAGGGCACGAACTGGACGATGTCGCGCACGGCCTCCTCGCCGGTGTAGGAGCGCAGCACCCGGCTGTCCCCGTCCAGGAACTCCATGGCGGCGAAGTCGGCGTTGCCCACCCCCACGATGATGATGGACATGGGCAGCTTGGAGGCCTGCACCACGGCGTGTCTCGTCTCGTCCATGTCGCTGATCACCCCGTCCGTGATGATGAGGAGGATGAAGTATTGCTGCGCAGGGGAGGGCAGAGGGTCAGACCCAGTGGGAGATGCCGGGGCACCCCCACACCGCAGCCGGAGCCTGTGGGGTGCGAGCGGCCGGGATGCTCCGCACGTCGGGGAAAGGCAGGTCCCCCGGGGATTTGGGAGCGGGTTCATTGCTTCCCAGGACAGGCGGCGTCACCCCCCTTTAGCAGTACCCAGAAATTTCAGGTGCTCCCGTTGCCCCTGGTTTTTGAAAGATAATAACCAAAAAACAAACCAGCTCCCACCCCAGAATATTTTGATGATCT
>NW_009214353.1:3356-3704 GCF_000690835.1 Fulmarus glacialis
CGGCCGGGGGGAGCCCGGGCCCGGGCCACGAGCCCAGCTGGGAGACGAAATCTCCCCCACCCCACACACAGCGGGGCGCGTTCCGGGGACGTCCCCATCGACACATCCCTGCGCCGATGGGGAGCATCTCCTGCATCCCAGCGCCGGGCTGCGGGGCGGGGGGGCCCGTCCCGTGCTCGGGGCTTGTCCGTCTCCTGTCCAAAGCCGTGGGTCTCAGAGGCACCGAGGGGGGATACAGAGGGTACCGGCAAGCTGGGGAGAAGCCAGAGCAGCGGCGTTGGCACCCGCTCCCCTTCCTGCGGGGAAAGGAGGGCGATGGGGCCCCCCACGGCGCTGGGGGGGGACGGG
>NW_009214353.1:3793-4808 GCF_000690835.1 Fulmarus glacialis
TCCTCCGCCTCAGAGGAAAGTAATGGTTCAATTTTGGCACATTACACAGCTTGTGTGTGCTGGAGAAATGACGAAAACAAGCACTTAAGCGCATTAAAGCCCTTTGTTCCTCTTCTCATTCTTTCCATTTCCTCTGAAAACCACTAGTGCAGCCGTCCTGGAAAAGCAAGAGAGGGAACGCAGCCCCAAGCCCATTTTCTTGGTCTTCCTCCAGCCCACATCTCCTGAAACCTTCCCTAAGCGTCGTCTTCCCTCGACACTATCCGGTGCTAAACTCCAAGTACAGACGAGGCTGCGTCGAGCTTAAACACAACGCGAGGACGCGGGTGAGGAGGTTTTCCCAAGCCAGAGCAGGCAGCCAGCCCCTTCCCCACCCCGACCCCTTTTGATGTGTTAGCCCTGCCTGCAGAGCACTGCCCAGGGTTTAGTTTTTCCCTAAATCCAAACTTTTCAGAGCAAATCATGGGGAGATGTAGATCTGAAGAGCAGGACCCCAACATCTGAGTCTGGAGGGTAAGACTAGATTCCAGGAGAAGACCTGCGTGCTCCTACGTGGTGGCCAGCACTGGTCATCGCTGGAAGCAGGACAAGTGACTGGGGCCTGACCCTGTCTGGGAACCAGTACGGGAGGAAGAGTAAAACCTTGAGGAGAGCAGCTGATAATGGGAACGACTTTAAGCTGATTCCCCCCTTCCTCCCTGGCCTCTGTGCGTGGTCAAAAAGAGGAAACCCAGGAAAAAATACTTCCCTTTGTTCCCTTTTTTCTGTGAAATCCATAATGGGACCAGAGAAAAATGCTGGAAAGTATGCAGGGAAAGACGGGGGAGCAGAGCTTATCAAATGTTTATCACGACATATTTCAGAATAAGAGCCGGTGCTGGGGTCAGCCTCAAAGCCGGGGAGCATCGTCACTAGCAAGGCACCGCGTGAGAGCATCCGTGGGAGATCCCCCAAGGAGCGATGACAGTTTTGGTGGTGTCAGTGAATGGCAGCGGGGCAGGGGTGCTGGCAGCAC
>NW_009214354.1:0-25717 GCF_000690835.1 Fulmarus glacialis
GGGAGGACCGGAGCCCGCCGCCCTGCGAGCATTGACCTCCGCGCCTCCTGCGGCCTCTGCCCGTCCCTTTGTCACCCGCCTCCGCGGCAGGGCAGCGCGCGGACCAAGCTGCTTTTGAAGTATAAATACACCGCTTTTCCCAAAACTTGCGTGGTTTGCTCTGTAAATCGTCCCTGCCGCAGAGGGGCCGCGGCCGGGGCGGGGGGCCCCGCGTTGTCCTGCCTCAGGTCACGGCGACTCACGCTACCGCGGACACCACTCCACAGCCCCGGGGCAAGGCCCTGGAGGGTGCGGGCTGTGAACACAAAGCGTCTGCCCCCGCGGTCAAACATCGAAGAAATAATGAGAAAAGCCAGTGAAGAAACGGTTCTCGTGCATAATTTGGGTGGTGAAGGGCCACGCTTTGAACGTGGGGGAATAAAGGTAACAAGCACTGAATGACCCTGGGATCTTCTGAAAAAGACAAAAGCATGGCTGTAATCATGTTACAAAAGATTCCTGTACCTTAATGCTTACGCAAAAGGGAAAAGGGGGGTATGGTAAACATAGCAGTGGCCTGTCTAACGTTTTTGTTTTGTTCAGCACTACCTATCAATGGCTTTCACTTGATTCTCAAGCTTAGGGTGTAAGTAGGTCTGTTCTGCTTCAGCCAAGGAAGCTCAGAGGTGCCAGGCTCCAAGGAAACGGGGACTGGTTTTCCAGTCCCATAGGTTTCCAGATGTTCCTCTGGAAGAATGCCCTAACTGTAAAATAACCAAGCTGTTTTTTTATCTTGGAGTGGTTGCTTGTATTATTTTTCTCTATGACAGATTCAGAGGACTGATCAGACCACTTAGAACTGGGGTCCCAATACGAAGATGGGTTGAACCACTTTCACGGGCTGCATCATCAGGAAAGGTTTCCCATCTCTCTCTTGCTTCCCACTGAGTGCTATGTGCGCGCATTTTACCATTTGTTAGGTACACCACACGGTGATCTCTTCCTTAAGGCAGTTCAAATTGCCAACTTGGCAGAGAACTAGCGTTAGAGGAGGGTCTTTTCTGCTCGGTTCATGCGTTAAATCAAATCAGCCACAGTGTGGGTTGAACATCAGAGTCTGGTGAGCAGGGTTACAGAGTAAGACTTTGCTGGCTTTGGTATCAAAAATACAGATAACTGGTACCTCACGCAACTTCACCCATGACATTTCAGGAGAACAGAAATACTTCTTTGTTGGACACACATCTGATCTTTTATGTTGTGCTCGATTGAGCTCTACTGGCTGAAAGCACAGTGAAAGCTTACGAACGGGACCTGAACTCCTGGAACTGCCAATTTGTCTACCATCTGTGCTAATAAAATTTTGAATGTGGTATCTACAGTTATACACAGTTACGTACAAGAGATTGTGAGCTGAACAGAAAGTATATTTGACCTCATCTTGTATAATATTAAATAATCTCGTTTCTGCATCTTGAACAGGTCTTCTATGAGCTAAGACATCTATTCTCTGAGACTGATTGGCCAGACAACTGATTGGGATCAAAGCCATTAAAGAACAAGTCATTAAACATTTGAGGACATGTTGCCTCTATGGAGAGTCAGGAATGGAAATTGCATATAGATCATGCATCTGTGCATGAGTTAATTTTCTTCATAGTAGCTAGTATGAGGCTGTATTTTGGATTTGTGCTGAAAACAATCTTGATAACACAGGGATGTTTTAGTTACTGCTGAGCAGTGCTTACACAGAGTCAAGGCCTTTTCTGCTCCTCACCCCACCCCACCAGCGAGTAGGCTGGGGGTGCACAAGAAGTTGGGAGGGGACACAGCTGGGACAGCTGACCCCAACTCACAACAGGGGTATTCCATACCATATGACATCATGCTCAGCATATAAAGCTGGGGCAAGAAGGAAGGCACGGACATGGCATTTGTCTTCCCAAGTAACCGTTACGCGTGATGGAGCCTTGCTTTCCTGGAGATGGCTGAACACCTGCCTGCCAATGGGAAGCAGAGAATGAATTCCTTGTTTTGCTTTGCTTGCACGAGCGGCTTTTGCTTTCCCTATTAAACTGTCTTTATCTCAACCCACGAATTTTCTCACTTTTACTCTTCTGACATCCCATGGTTGGGGGAGTGAGCGAGCGGCTGTGTGGGGCTTAGTTGCCGGCTGGGGTTAAACCACGACAGCATCTAACCCCCAGGCTGATTAACTATGAATGAAAGATGAGAAATGACCTTTAAATCCCCAAGGACATGGCTCCAGACAGAGCATTATGCACACTTGCATTTGCTAGTAAACCCGAACTCGAAATTGCATCTGTCGGGTTATTCCATGAAAACTATTGTTGACTCTCAGAATTTATTTTCATGTTAGCCAGGAATAATCAATTCGGCAAAGAATCTATCCTTTGGAAAAGGGATGGGATGTCAAACTGAACACGGAATTCCCAGTCCTGATGTCTGGGCTAAGTTTTGGAGAATCTAGGCTAAGCAACGAAAAATCCTAGAATGATGATGTGTGCTATGTTTGTTATAACATTGGAACAAAAGATTACCAACAGCTTAACCTGTTAAGTAAAACTTTACTTCATTTAAATTCTAAAGTTGTGTACTACTGGAAGGCAAGACAAATCAGGATAATTCGGGATCCTTATTTACACAGTGAATCCAAAGAGTGTAGTGGAGAAAATATTTGGTGAAAATTCTTCATGGTTACATCTAAATACTACTACATTTAATAAAAAAACTATTTTAAATTTAGAGCAGTTAAGAATCTACCATAGTCTGAGGCTATCAGTAGGAAGCTTCTCATGTGATGAGATGAATAAAAACTCACTAATTACTTTAATACCTTGAAGATTAGAACCCAAATGTGCTATGCTAATTTTGGTTTAAAATTTAACAAAATTCTCAATTTACTTCCAAATTATTTGTTTGCTAAGCATTTTACAAACCCATATGCAGAATCCATGGTAGCTGTACACAGAGCAATTAGATCTGTTACTCACGTTTACATAAAATTCTCATTTATGTACTGAAGCAGCTTTTCTTTGATCTTATATTTATTACTTTCATAATATATTTATTACTAACCTGCTGTCACATGCACATCCTTATTACTCTTACTAAAATACTATAGCAAAGCCCATACTGTTTGAATTATTGAACAACCTGTGTTTCATACTGTTTTGGAGCAATGACATGTAGTTGGCAATTTCTCACATCTCCCAAAGGAAGGACAAAGGGTTAGCCTACAAAGTTCAGTAGGTTTAATCTAGCTTATAGGAATTGTGCAAATTTTTGTTGGGCAAAGGTGCTGTTTGTTTAAATTATCTAAGTGAATTATCTTGCCACCTCAATTACCTCAAAACCCCCCTTATTTTATATTCAAGAAGAATTAATCTCATTTACCATAAAATGTCCATAATGCAAGTTTTCCAGGCAATGCCACAGAAATTTAGTAATGTAAATGCTTAGTAAAATCTTATCTGAATCTCTTGGTCTGTAAAGCTGGACAAGAAATCTCACAAGAATATGCTCTTCTGTGAACTTTCTGGTACTTCCTGCTTTTAATTTGGCCAAAAATACTGCATAGAAAAGTGCAACACAAAGCATTTTTTTCTCCCAGCTGGAATTAGGAAATGCAGGATATGAAAAGTGAAAAACAGAGAATAGAGGAAAATGATCGAAATTTTTCCAAAACCTCTTAAAAAATGTTTTAATTGAACTGGTTTGTTAAACTGGAACTGTTAATGATTGAACCCCCAATGGGAGGATTTATAAAAAATAATTGAATGATAATATCCAGATTTACAGTGTGTACGATTTGAAAATGTATTTTGTACCAGCACCCATACTGGATGATAAATGTCAAATTAAGGAATAAATACTATACAATATGTAACTACTGTCAGTTTATACCCTAGGTATGTGTACATATATATGCAAGCATTTAAAGATACAGTCACGTAGCTCCACCTGAAGTAAAGATTAGAGACTGTTTAACAGTTACTGAAATGCAGTTCAGCTGAACATTAGTATTTTGAAGATGTTAACCTTAGAGATGCTGAGGCTGACTTGGAATGCAAAAGCTGTGTGTACAGAAAACTGATCAAAGCTTTGTCTTCATCATTAGTAAAAAATATTTTGTCTTCTGATTAGCATACACTAACAAGTAAAGGCAACAATGTGGGTTTCAAAGCACTGAAACTGATCTGCCAGATACATTTTTATATTGCACAAAATCAGAGCCTCTTGTCAATTGCAAAACAAAGCTGCACAAGCTGAAAAAATTGGCAAGTGCTACTGTAACTTACCATGTTCGTGTGCATTTTGTATGCTTATATACTGTTATACAGGTCCCAAGACACGATATTCTGTTAGAATCAGCACAGAACTCAAATAGCTATACAATTGAGAGGCAAGTTAAACAGAAACAAAAAGCTGATCCAAAAAAATTTCCAGACATGGTGTCACCTGATCCTCCATAGGGGCAGAAGTTGTTTTTACTAAGGTGGTCCAATGAACAGCTGAAAAGGTCAGAGTGTGGATTAACATTTTTTTGATTTCCCATGGAGTCTTCTAAATCCATGCTTGCAGAGGGTATTCTGGCAAAGCTTTCTATATGAAACTGATACTGCCTCAATGATTTTTCCCTCAACTGAATTTAAAAAAAAAAAATCTATCTCAATAATTTAGGTATGTCAGAATATGTACAAATTTAGCAAACAGAAGGTTCAGAGAATTACCAACCCTTGACAGTTAAATAGACTGAGAAATACAAATGTCAGGTGTTATGTAGGTTCATTTAAAAAAATAAAACGGAAATTAAATGATAAATGGTTTGCAGTTCTCTGAAAATGGCTCTTTGCGTTTCAATTTTACAAGTACTTTGCTAAGGCAACATCAGAGGATTAACTAATTATTTTGTTCTGTACGAAGAACATGGGGAACATGCGAAAAACATTAGAAGCTCTTTTTTTTTTTTTTCTATTTAGCCATTTTATACTAGAAAGAAGTAATACGAAGAGTGTTGAACTTGGCAAGATCATTCCAATCCTTGGTAAATAGTTTTAGGTAGTCCTTAAAAACAGAGTATTAAAAACAAGCATCCTGACTTCTGAATTCACTACAGAACAAAAGAATTTCTGACCTCTGCCCCCTTGGGTTTTGAGCAATTCTAAATAAAAAGTGTCAGTCAAAATGCACCTGCACATACCTAACGCAAATTACCTTTGTCAGTATGGGTGCTAAGTATAGTGTACGATATTCTGCATAGCTAGGTGCTCTGAAAGTGGACAGAAAAAAAAAAAAAATCTGTTTCAGTTTCACTACACATCCAGAAGAATAGCAGTGCCCCAGGCCAATCCTTCCTCTCAGACCCACAAAGATTTTTAGCTGTGCCTACGAGCCAGCTCAAACCCCCCCATTAAGCCTGTACTCTCTGGTCAAACTATGGATACGAGATTAATAAAGTACTGTATCTTGAAACATCCTCCAGTCTGCTTATTTTGCAGTTTAAGCACACACCAGTCAAGACTGGAGTGTCTTCCAAACCCATCTTAAAGTTAGTAAGTTGTATAAGTTCTAGCCCAGCATTTTCTTTCAAAACTGGGATTTCCTTTTGGTTGCATATATTCAGCCACCTGCTTTTAACTCTCTACTGCCCAAGCCAAAAAAGGGAAAACTTGTTTTATGGCTCTTAATCAGTCGAGTCCACATGGCAAACACTTCATGTGTATCTGGCAAACATACAAGACTTCTACATTATATGGACTCCAAGGACCTGAGTCTTATAGTAACACCAGTTATTTGCACCTCCCTGGAAAAGGTCCCCTGGATGGTGGCAGGGAGGGGATGAGTCGGACTGCTGCTCAGCACAGGAGGTGCATCAGACACAGTAAGTCCACTTGCTGCATTACAAGGGAAGAGTGGTGAAGCTCCCTACACCATGGCTGCTTACCTGCACTGTGAAGACTTCACCTGTACGCCAGTGCATTGTTTATGTGCCTTCTGGAGGGAAATAATAATTTAAAGCACAAATAATACATTTCACCTAGAAATAATCTGTCTGTATTCATTACACTCACCTGTAATGAATATGGAGATTTCCACAGAACATAGGGCAAGTTCAAACAGCAATGAGCAGCTGGAGGCCTCCCCTGAAAGGAATCTTCTGTCGCACAAGCTACTGCGCAGCAGCTAGAGGAAGGTGGGGCCTGGTTAATTCCTGTCTGTTAACTGAAAGCTGAATGTAGTGGAAATTCCATCAGTATCATAGGAAGAAGCAGTCTGAAATTTTCAGCACAGATCAGACCAAGGTATTCTGTCTTAAAGTAATTTAAAAATATTGAAATAAGTTTTACTGGCATTACCACCACTTCCACTTTACAATGTAGTATTGTGAGATGGTTTTAGGATGCAATCTTTGCATCAGTTTTGGCCAAGAAAATGATCAGAAACTTCTGAAAGAGCCTTATAGACAAAGATTGAATTTTTAATGTGTTCACATGCAGTTTTGTCATGAAAAACAAAGGAGGCCTATTTTTGTGTCTCATTCCATGATCAAAAAATAACACGTCGTTTCTTTTACTTCAGAAGTCCTTCCAGTTCTGAGGGAGGAAGACATCTCCCCAGGAGTCTCAGGGAAAAGACATACACAGGTAAGGGAAAAGCTCAGGTGAACTGCAGTGTGGTATTCTGGCTCAAAAATAATGACTAACTGGACAGAGATACAAGGATATGTTGGAACATGAAACAAGAAGATGATACCAAAGGCATGATGATGCTATTTGGGAAAATGCAGCTCCTAGCTCTTGCTGCAGGATGACTGCTTGTAAGTACAGTCCCCCACAAACTATTACAGGATAAAGCCAACAGGCACTGGACAACTCCAACATTAAGACAAGCAATGAGATGCTCAGTGAAGTGGCATAGTCAAATCCAAACCATTCAGTCCGATCCTGCATGACCAAAGACTGTCCACAGAAAACACTACAGCAAAGACAGCAAGAACACTGCTATACAATTCTTGGTTGGATGCTAAATAGTTACTTGCTTTTGAGACCCATCTGCACTTTTATCAACTTTTCTGTGCTACTTTACTTGTTTTGCACTTTTGATATTTTCTTATAGCCAGATGGGATACCCAAAAGGGTTTTATAAGGTTATCTTCTTTTTATTATTAGATCTATTTTGGTTGCACTGTATGTGGGTGAGTGAATGATTTGGAAAAAAAAAAAGGGGGATCAAAAGGTTGCATGCAATTGATTCTGACTCAACGCTACTGTAATACCAAAATATTTATCCTCATTTAAGTCTGTTGGATACCCTTACACCAACACTATTTACCCTGTTTTTGTGGCATCCAGCTGTTGGATTTAATAACTTCCTTGCTTTCTATACAAGGATCTCAAATATTGCTTTAATAATTACCTCTTTCATTGAAAGCCTAGCAAAATGAGCGGTCTTTCAGATTTCAGTATTATGGACTCCTCCAATTTCTATCGATAGAAGTTGTTTTGATTTGGGATTTGGAATTACTTTCCTCCAAAATTAGCAGAATTAAATTCTGTGATAATTTCAGGTTTTGTTTTCTTAGTAAGGATAACTGGGAGATCAAGCTGCAGCAGATGGTAATCCCACCGGAGAAAGTAAAAAAGGTCTTCAAATAGCTTGGAATTGTCCAATTATATCAAAGTTTATAGAGACAGGGATATTATCAGCTACACACACGAAAACTCATGATCTATGCTAATTGTTTTGTGGCAATATTAAAGAAGAATAGTGAGAATGTTAACATAGAAGAAGAAAATGGTGATAACACACAAAAAGTCTTTCTTGTTTAGAAGAGGGCAAACAAATTCGATTTAAAGTACATATGACAATCCTAAGAGGTTAGAAAGACCTTCCAGGGTTATAACAGTATCAATTTAATGACTATAGAATTTTTCTAAAAGTATTTTACATTGATAAATACAATCTGCTGATTATAGTATCTTGGAACAGGTGGTAAGCAGCTTTTAGTTTGTTGGAAACTCATGTAAATCTACAAATCCACACAGTAAGAGTTCATCTTCATTTGCTTACCTGCAGGTATTAAAAATTTTTGCATTAGAATGACTTTTTTTTTTTTTTAAAATTGGTCCACAACCCAAGGTTACTTAAAAACCTTAATGGGTATCACAATTAGAGGAACATGCTTTAAAAGTACAATAGTACTTAACAGAAAAAGGGAACGCAACTTTTCCAGGAAAAGAAGCCTTAGAGGACTGCTTTACACATTTGACTTTTTAAAGTGGGCAGTCAGTAGAACAGCTTTGTGAGTAAAATAAACAGAACTTTAAAACCTTTAGGAAATTAAGTCCTTTCTTCTACAAAGGATAAGATTCAATAGACAATACTGAAAATAGATCAATCTATGAGGAACTTTATATTCATCTTTTAGGTAAATTTTGGTGGCAGTTGGAAAGCAAAATTTCTCAAGGATAAGAAATGATGAGAAATAAAATGTGGTCTGTCTTTTTAAAAGGTGACTGTAATCTCACTTTTTTGCTGTCCTAATTCTGAATTGGTTGTATGTGTCCAGCATAAATAGGGACAAACAAAAGTATATTTTGAAATCTAACTACTTCTAATAAGGATGGCTACGATGCTGTAAGAGCTGTTACACTAGCTGAACATCTTGATATCACTTCACTTGCAAAAGCATGCAAAAAGGATACTGAAGACAGGAGTTGTCTCCGTCTTTTACTCTTTCCTCTTTTTCTTCATTTCTGAGTCTTGTATGGGAGGGGCAAGAAAAATACGCTTCTAGAAAGCAGAATGTCTTTGATTTTTCTGTAAAAGGCAGGAAGTAAACG
The DNA here is from genome assembly GCF_000690835.1 of Fulmarus glacialis. Classification (NCBI taxonomy): domain Eukaryota; kingdom Metazoa; phylum Chordata; class Aves; order Procellariiformes; family Procellariidae; genus Fulmarus; species Fulmarus glacialis. Next base: position 8,847 of record NW_009214354.1, read on the forward strand.
GCTGTAAGCTGAAAAAACCCACATGCTGTTTGGCATACTTGAAGTAAATCCCTCTGTCATCTTAAGGGAAATAATACTTCTTAAAATTATCACTGATTATACCATTAGCTTCTTCACTGTTACTGGTAACTAGTTTATTCAGCAAATACATTCACAGACAACATTTTATGACAGTACATCATTGCATTTCTTTCTTATAAGATAGTGATGGTTGGGAAAGTTAATACAGAGATAGATGTTCTTTCTGTGGGTACTCTGGACAATTTCAAAGTATTTGAGCTGTGTTAACTGAGCGAGATTGCCAGACTGAGATTGCTGGATACAAGATCTCTTAAAAAAACCCACTTTAAAAAATTCATTTCACACCAAATACCAAGTTAAAAAAGCGTACATTTTATTTTAAGGGAAGTAACCAAGTATCAGATGTATGATAACCGATCTTACAGAAGCTCTCAAACACAAATGTTTCCTATTTTACTTGTTCCTTTCTTATATTCTCCAAGTGAATAATACCAGTACAAAGAGTAAATTCCTTCGTTTTACTAGGAAAGAGACATTATGCTGTGAAGTTTCATATTGAAGGCAAATGCTTATTTTACATTTCAGTTACCCAGAAGAAAATTTTATGATCTCCTCCGACTGCACATAATGGAAGAGTTCTATGCCATGTCAAACCAGATCCTACAGCTGCAGTGCCAGTAAGAATGGGCTTTAAAAAAAGAAAAGAGAGAGAAATATCAATAAAACTTACCATATAAATGATTACTATACCACATATACCAAGTTGCATAGACAAATAAACGCTGCAGATTTAGTACTCCTTAACAAATACAGTTAAAATACAACAGAAATCCAACTGAAAAATCTGATTATCTGTTACTTAGTTCCAGTAGCTACTTACTAGATTTAAGTAAGATGCAACAAAATATTCCATGATAACAAATTGATTCAACTATTTTCATTATTATTAACACTATTATTATTTTAAAGGCATATTTTCGAACTTAGAAACTTTTTTTAATGGAATTACTTCCTGTTATTTAAGTGTACTCACAACTACTATGTTTGGAGGTAATATTTTTACTGTAAGCGTTACAAATGTATACTAACTCCAGCAAAACCAAAATATTTCCTCTACTTTACGTTCATTGTCTCTGGATATATTTTTGTTAATGATTTAAAATATAATTAGTTCAAACCTGTAAAATACACAACTGGCTGGTTTTAGCCTCTTTAGAATTAGAAACACTGGAAAATTTATTAAATAACAGGTTAAATGTGTTTTTCTTCCCCTTAGCACTGATAAGGCAAAGCAAAATAAAACATACAAATAAAGCAGCATTTTAAATAGCAGGTTAAGTGTGGTGTGATTTTTTTTTTCCTTAGCATGGATGACACAAAACAAAATAAAATAGGTAGACCAAGCAGCATTTCTGGATTCTTTAGGCTAGTTTTTAATTGTAGCTTTTAACTACTTATGAGCCTGATTTGAAGAGAACAGATGCAATTCCATCCAAAAGCTGAACTCAAAAATTTACCTGGGGATGTCCTAAATGATGAACAAGTAGTTGAGTAGTTGTCTTTCCTGGATATCCAGTGGTTGCAAACAGATTTTCATTCACTTGGGACCACCTATGAATAAAATGAACGTACATTTAAAATATCCCTATCAGAGTATCAGAAGTGCACACAAAGTGGAGTTCTCTCCCTTGTGGTTAACTGTGTGAAGCTGTCAGATATTCCACTAACACCAGAGAAATAAATTCAGAGAAATGGCTTGCAAATGATTCACCACTCACAGCCCAGTATGCATGTCGTTGTAAAACAGAAAAAAAAAGAAATGCTAAATGTAGGTCATTCACAAATTTCACAAAGGGGGGGACCAGGGCCCCCTAAAAATTATTTAAGTGAGACACAACCAGGTCCCTAAACTCACAACTGCTTGCATATATACAGATTTATATAGACAAAAAACACAGAATAGAGCAACACTTATACCTGAATAATCTGGCTCGATCAACATGGACGGGTCTTTTATCCTGTGGATAACTAAAACAGACATTCAGGGTAAACAACTGCAAACAACTACAGCTCATACTGGAAGTACCAAAAGCATGTATCATTTAAATGGTGAAGTGGACACATTGTCCACTCTCTGTGAAGAAGCTGAGGGAAAACCAGAGCACTCCTGCAGCTTACATCTCAATTTGGAGTAGGAAAACTGAAGTAATTATCTGGTTTATTATGGTTCAATAATTATGTATTTATGACTTAAAATGAAATTTTAACAAACACATAAAACTTACAGTGAGAGGTAAACAGTAGTGAGGTGCTATCTCAAATGGTCAAAAAGACAGACAATGTTATTTTTAACAGAAAAATATTGATAGATAAAGATGAAACAAAGAATGCCAGGGAATGATCTGTATTGATTTCATAATTCCTGATGAATGTTCATTTATTTACTGAATAGGTGATATAATACATAATGCATTTAAGTGCTATATTAGCAAAGTAGCCACGCCTCTCCATGTACTGCTTAAGAAGAGAATAAAGAAACCTATCTCGTGTATAAAAATACCTGGAGCGAGTGATATCCCAGATTAACCAATCACTTCCAGCAACTGCTCCAATTTTAAGAGTATTTTTTAAACACCAGTCTGCTGACATCAGAGGTGTTTGTTCACACTCTAGGGACAGAATGGCCTGCTGTGTAATTAGATCATAGAATCGTATTGTTCCATTCTTCTCCGCTACCATCAGCTGTTAAGAGAAATGAATAGACCGTTGTAAACTTAGCATGTAATGAATCTTAGTATCTTTTCTACTCTATAGCAAACCTAGCATACTTTCAAGCAAATATGAATAATATTAAAATAGGTACAATTTTTCACTTTGTACCAGAAAACATTCTCCTGAACACTGTTCCACCAATAAATAAAAAGCACTTTAATCTATACTACTGTCACATTGTTATACATAGTGTTTACATTATTTTATCTATATATATCTTTAGATATCTATGTATATAATTTTGGCGCTTAGAAGCACCAGTTCTTAATGACAAACGCAGTGTGCTTTTAGAATTGTAAAGCAAAAAGTTATTATTTTAAAATTAAGAAGTTCCTGTTCTAAGTACAAAGAACTGACTGTCAGACATAGTGCTGTACAAGGAAACAACAGTCTTGATCAATGTAACTGGAGAATCTGGATTCACGCTTCCTGATTTTATATACCATCTCTTGCTTCATCCTAAAACATTTTGCAACAGATTTAATCTAAATTTTTTCTATTAAAGTAATACATTCAAGCAGTTTAGTAAGTATTGTAGAAAGAGCTTCCTGATTAAATGATGAAGGAGCTTTTCTCCATAAGGAGATGATGGTTCTCAGATAGCCATGAACAATAATTAAGGAAGGCAAAGAAGCATTAAAAACAATACTCCAATAACATCCAAGTTTGTTTGGAAAAAGAACTGTCACCAAAACATGCTCTTCTGCAAACTAAAGGACATGGTGCAGTAAGCATTTTGACCTGCAATAAGCTTTTCAGCAACCATTAAGTCTGTCAAGTTTTACTAGCTTTTTGAAGGTGTTTTTCTTTAAAAAAAAAAATCTCCAGTGCCTACTCTTTGATAAGGGTCAAAGAAAAGAAGCTAATATGTAAGATTGGTGTAATATTGCAATATTTTTGGGCTAATCTAGTAATTTTGTTGTGCTAACAGAGTTGCCCAGTAGCAAACAGTAGCAAACACATTCAATTGTGATACCACCTAAATCAACAGTCTTCCTAGTTTTCTTAGTAAGGACCAGATATTGATGTTGGTGGAAAGTGTGGTAAGAATAGAGATCCTTCTTCCCTGTTGCTATGTAAATATTTTGATACCTTATTTGACTGCTTTTCTCTGTTTTAAGTGTGTGTTTTTGTGGTAATCTGAGCAACTATTTGTAGCTGCTTAAGGCAGTTATTGATTGGCACAACAGGAATAATAAATCCAAAATTGCAAAGTCTAGACCATTAATGAGGCTGAATATTTTGGTATATATCAGCTGATTAATCTTCCCCAGTACAATAAACAGGTAAGTATAAAATCACAGTTTATTTATTCGTTTTGATTTTTCAGCATGTATTTCATATATTCCAAGCAAGAACAACAATAAAAAAATCCCTTGCTAACTTCAAACAGATACTTTTCAAAACTTGGCATGCTTTATAGGAGTCTATGTTGTTGGTGAACTGTGTTACCATGACTGAGAAAAACTTGAACTTTTCTCTGGTAACTGTAAGTTAACATGCAATCAGCAGAATAGTTATCCGTAACAATTGATGTATGTCATCAAGAAGGAATATTTCTGATGGGAGGAGTGAGGGACTGAGGCTAAAATGATGAGAATGGGAATGAGAATTCATTTACAGTGACTTCACATTAGCAGATCCAACCCATATCCAGTTACAATGTACACTAGCCCCCCAAACGTCAATCTTTCTACAGCATCAAAGATTCATAGTTTAGGTAAGTCCACCCTCCTGTTATTTTAAAGGTGGTGAGGGTGAAGAGCTGGAAAACACAACCTTAAAAGCCTCCTCAGGATGCCAGCAAACACTCATTCCAGGAGAACGTAAAACAAAATGGGCCTTCTCATTTCCTTTCAAATCCCAGACCCTAAAGCAAAAAAAAAAAAAAAAAGGCAAACTATTAAACTATTTACTGCCATTTGACTGCAAATACGTTAACCTTCAGTGCCTCAATACATTCACAATGTGACCAAATGAAATAGTGTTCATGCTTTATCACTTCAAGAAGAAAACAGACTAAGAGAAAACCTAGAATGAAATTTGCAGACGCTTAATACTTGTGCATAGAAGTCAGTAAAAGCGGTCAGTGCTGAAGCTAATGTATTTTAACATTGATGAACTAGGCAGAGCTTCTGTTTAAAAGGTCAATGTCAAAATAATTTGACAAGTTTAGTTGTCTAGACATGAAATCTGGATGATACGTTCCCACTTTATTCATAAGTCAACACTACAGCCTTTGTACTATACCATAAGTAACTGTGAGACAATACAAAGCAGGAAGGTCAGTGTTGGTCTAGCTGATACAAGCAACCTAGAGTGAAGTACCAAGCAACTTAAATCATCCACATTACCATGTAAAGGAAAAGACCATGCACTGAAGTATTTTGCTTGTCTAATGTATGAATTTCCATTTTTTCCTGGTAAGACAAGATTGAGTAATGAAAATAAAAGAAACTAAAAATGAAGCTAAGGCAAACAAAAGGATCTATGGCAGAGATAACACTAGCCCAGAAAGGGTCTTGGTAAGCTTTCAACAAATAAATCACATGTGCCAGTTTAATCTTTTCCTTTAGAAGCACCTACAGTACACATCAAGCAGTTAAAAATTTAAAAATCAACAATATTTGGTCAATATGGATTGACAGGGAAGTGTATGCTGGAACACCAAAACTAGGTTAGGTGATGAGTGAGTTTTCTTTGGATGCATTCCACAGAAGTGTTAACGAGCCATGAAGCTACTCGGTTTATAAAATGCAACAAAACCAAGACTGTTTTACCTGACAGCCACTGCTCAACTGCCTCTCTTCCTACAAAATCAGTAGCTCAGTTGTGGGACAAAGACATCACAGTTGTGAACATTAGTCTAAACCACAAGGCTGCATACTATTTATATGCATTTTCACATCAAAACACACACATATATCCTTCCTCCCTGACACGCAAAACCTTAGAAACAGCCAATTTTTTAAGTACTGTTCTGCCCAGTCTTTTCAGTTAGATGAGTGGCTACGTACTATTATTGTTTATTCTAGAGGATTTTTGCTGACTTCCTCCAGACTTACTCAGTTTATATCTCACCAGGGTGCTTAGAGCCTTATATTTAAGAGATTTCAAAAAACTCTTAAATAATACATCATAAGTCTAGACAAAATATATGGGAATAAAGTAAATATATTTAATGAACAATGTTGTTTTCTTATGCCAAACCACAACAGATCAAATATTTGTTTTCCCTGTGGAAAACACAGGGTCTCTAATCTTGAAGGATCAGTGTCCTTATTAAAAAAAGTCAAAACAAAAACCTGACAACTGTTTAAAAAATGAAATATCTACTTGATTAGGTAATTTAGAAACATACAATACTTTCTTCTAGTGCCAAAAATTTTGCCTTGTAGATTTGTCCAAGTCAAATCAACACTTTCCATGTGTATTTACTGTGCAGGGAGAAAATTATGATATAACAGAGGACGGTGAATCATTTTGGCCAAAGGAGCATGCCATCATGTTTCCTTCCCTGAAGTGAGTGAGGTTATTAGGTGTTGAGACAGAAATTTATGCTTTCTACCTCCCTAACTTTGTTATTTATAAAATGCCAAACTTGTATCTCTTATTTTGTAAGATGGTAAAATTGTTAGTGACAAACAGTATAGGAGAGTGAAAAAAGGATAAATGCCCCTCTTATATTTTCTTCTTTCTTTATCGATAACAAAGATGGTATCATTTAGTTTTGGAAAAAAACCCCAACATATAAAAATAGATCCTTGACCGAATGCATCAAGTCCATGCTGGTATGGAAGTTTACAATTACATATGTGTTCATTAACTCTTTTCAATATTTCTTTGTGACTAACCCAAGTAAAAAATGTGCAAAGACCAAAAATTTAGCCAAACTGAATTTCAGTTACTCAGTTACTCACTAATCATAACCAAATCAGCTACAGATGCTAAAAAAACCCTCCAGTTTTGTCCACAATCCTATCACGTAAATCAATCCAAAAAGACCGAGCATTTTGTCTCCCATTCAAAGCCCTTGAAACTTTACTAATGTTACCATGATTTTATACCAGAGCCAACTAGTGTCTGCTTTTCTCCAAATATCCTTATTTTTTGTAACCCTGCAATGTGTCGCCCTCTTACTTCTCCTCCTTCCCCCCCCGCCCCCATTGTTGTGTAGACTTGTTACTGGGCTTGTGGTATTTTTTTTTATATTTAAAAAAGCTTCTACAGTAAATTTAAAGGCGAAAAGGTCGAACAACCACAGCTGAAATAAGGGCCGAAGTCTGAATAATGGAAAACCTCAAAAATAATATGTAATCCGCTCAGGAAATTCATTATTTTTTAAGTAACTAGGGACTAAGAAATTATATGCTGCAGTGCTCACAAAATTTAAACTAACACAATATACAGATAGTTGCAAATGCTGTTACAGAAAATTCTTGATATATTAGTAGATTTCTTTTGTCACTCACATCCTATGATTAAACAGACAAATGACAACTGCAGTCATCTCAAAGCACAAAGATATTCAAACTACGTTGGAACAACTATATTGTATGTAGTATGCATGAATATGGATAATGACATGCTGCATATGTGCAGTAATTTTATCACACAATGGACTTTTATTAAAGTTGGCAAAGTATTCATTAGAACATCTGAAAACCTGCCTTGTGGCAATGGAGATTACCCTTATTTTATATTCTAACTTTCTGAATTCTGATTAATTCTAACTGGAGAGCAAAACCAAATCCTAACTGAATAAAAATCATCATTTGCAATAGTAAAAGAACAAAACTATATTGTAACCTTCAGGCATTTCTCAAACCCCCAGAAGATGGAATTCTTTCAACATAAGATTTCCAATTTTAGTGAGCGGGGTGGGGGCTAGAACAAACCTTGACATCTGATACCATTCCTAACCACAAAGTATGATCAACTATACTATTTGCACTATTACTCACAGATTACTGTCTGACCTACTCTTTTAAAAATGCCCAACATGTTTTTGTTGTTTGTTTGTTTGTGTTTTTTTTTAATAATATCTAACTTAAATCACGCCTGAAAAGCCTAGAGGACTATGGAGAAGGGAGAGATTCCTGTTACAGAGATCACACAACAAAGGTAAAGAGTGAAGTTGTTCCTCATGGAGCACAAGGAGTGAGGAGAGGAGTATCTCAGAAAAGGAAAATGGAAGTGCAGAGATTAGTTAACATTGTGGAGAATACAACCAATATAGGCCTTGTCTCAGGTCTTCTGCCAACTCCATATGGAGGTGGTTATCAAAGATCCGAAGAGGATACTAGGTAGGATATGAAAGAACAGAAGGCTGAAGTGGAACTATAGAAATCCCCTCTAGCTGTTCAGAAGAAGAGAAAGGTGTAATATTAAAGATAATTTCTATACATTTATTTTATCTTATTTATGACAAAACAAAGAATTTAAGTTTTTATAAATCAGGTAATGCAATGCCCAACTAACAGTGCACCACTGCAGAATCTGTAGCAGAATTAGGTAGCAGAACTCCGTTTCACACTATGTGAAACAAGCCACAAAAATGGTTGCATGGGGAGAAAGGGGAAATTCATCCGTGCTGCCTAGCACTAGTCCTCCAGGCACAGCCATCTTAAACTATCTCCTGACTCTGCATACACGTTCCTAAATTTGTGCCTGTAGAGCATTTCCTTCACTTATTTTTGATCCATGAAATAAAAGCCTTTTCATAGAGTAAATGTATAAATACTCTTTCAGAAAGCTGACCGATGTTCACCATTTTCTTCTGGTGGTCAAAGGAAATGTCACTGTTGTTAAAGAATTAGTAATTAGAATCTTTCAGATTTTGGCATTAAAATCCATGTTACCTCTAGCTTTTTATAATATCTACTTGGATATGCAAGCATTGATCTATTTTTCACTGGTAACTGTTGGATGTAATTCTGACTATCCCCTGCTATGTTGGTAGAAGTGGGAGAGGCAGGGGAACTACACATGTAGTATCTCAAGCATTTCAACTGACTGTTCTTCGCTAACATGCATTTCAGAACACGCGCACTCAGAAAAAAGCCCAAGAAATACACACTACTACTACTATTGAAATACCCTTAAAGTTATCTAAAGCAAAACCAGCGACTAAGCAGTATTTTTGCAAAAATGTGAAGCTTCAGTTGTATCCTTTCAAAGGATACAACCAAAGAAAAATCAGCTATTAGAGTTATCAGCTTATTGTTTCCAATGTAGATGTAAAACTAAATGCTTCTGTGGGATGACTGTTACTGAGAAACTCAACTACAATTCTGCCAATGAGTTTCTAAAATACAAGGTGACTGCTAAACAAATCTATGCAATGATTTCTATTTAAAACAATTTATAGGCTAGACTATGTTCTAGGACTGTGTGACCCTTAACATAAGTCATAATGCATCACACAGGAAATAGCTACCATTTCATCCGAGTATTTTGAAGACTTCCTAACTAAAAGCTTATTCATCCACACTTAAGACCAGACTGAAATAACGTTCCAAACATTTGACTCAGAAAGTGATATTTTTTTTTTTTTAAGCCGACTGGATACTGTAACAGGAGACCAGTTAATACTGGCATACTGATGGTGAAATACAACAGCAGTTGTTGGTAAATACTTGCATCGTGGCTGTAAAGTGTAACAGAAATTTTGTAAGACTTCATTTGGGGGTAGCATACAGGGATGCATGCAAAAAGTGTGCAAAGTCAAAGACTAGACTTTTTAAAATAATCCAAGACTCTCCTTTATTTTCATCAATTATAATGCATAACTAGCTTGATAATTGTAATCAACCTACCTCAGAAAGGAAAAATATTTTGATATGACATTTCTTACATGAAGAGACACTGGGGAATTCTATCACACAAACAGATGAAGACAGAACAACATGAAATAAAATACCTTTTTAAAAATTTTGGCAAAAATCCGTAATTGAGTGCACTAGGAATACGAAGATACAAATAAAATATAATTTTGGAGGCAGGAATAAGTGAGAATGGCAACTTTTCAATACAGCCAAAGACTGAAATATTTATTGAATTAACAAGGTAAAACTTAAGTGCAACAAGCGCTGGCAACAAATTAAAGAACACAAGACAAAAAAACAAACAAGAGCTATCATTGGCTTTCCTTCGTATTGCCTAGAGAAAGACCTACACAAAATAACTAAGACGTAAGAGTACCATGTAAACAAGTACTACTGATTAAAAAACCCTAAGAACAGATGAAACACTACAATAAATTTTGAGACTCTAGTTAATTTAGTTTCCAGTGATACCAAACCCTTCCCCTGAATCCCAGTCCAGGAAGCAAAACTGGCATTTGTGGTATGTGCAACAGAGAAGGCTGAACTTGACATTGACTGATAAATAAATTCACAAAGTCCTTCTCTATGAAGCAACATGAACCACGGCATAAGTAACTGAAGAGAACTTAGAAAGGGATCAAAGGGCAAATACATTCACAGATAAAGTGGAAGATAAGTCAACTGTATGTTCTTTTCTATTACACACACAAAAAGAGAGAAAAATGATGTAGTTTAGGGAATAATAAAAAAAAGAGGAAGAAAGAGGGAGGGAGAGAGAGGGATGGATGAGTCCTTTTCAGCTTTTTAAAATACAAGCAATCCAGCACTTGATGACTGTAAGAAATTGCCATGCTGCCATTATTAAGGGCCTGACACTGTCAGTAATCTTTCAGTTCAATATGAGGATGGACTATGAGGTGGTTATCTATCAGATTGAATTAACCTTTTAACAGTCAGAGGTTAATTTTTAGCATGCATATGAGACTAGTGGGTTTTACCAGGATGATATTTTGCATGAAATAATTCAAGAAATATCAGATAGTGTCAAAAACTACCAATAGTGGGAGGGTGTCTGTTAAGCTCATGCCGTTTGCCAAACATTTCCTACGTTCTTTTTGCAGAGGCTTCATTAAGTATCAGAACAAAATGATTTGTACATCTGAATCTCTGCAGTCTCCTATATTGTGTTTCCAAATCATAACAAAAAAGCCAGCAATATTTTTTTTTTTTAATTAAGAGGGAGTTGCGCATACAGTTCTCATTAGCAAAGCGGGATGCACGCGTTCCTATACTTAATGCAGGTGTTCAAAGAAGTGTATAATGCTTTACGATTTTACGGAATGAAAGGAAATATTCCTTAAAGCTGTCATAAAAGATTTTTTCTTATTCATGAAGCATGCTCTTATGATACCAAGAAATGGACAAATTACTTTAATTACACATAAATATTATATAGAATTTTGAAACTGAGATACGAAAGGTAGATCATGAAGAAAAAACAACTAGATTTGAAGGAAGACAATTAGATTAAATCCAAGAGGTAATTTAGTTTTCTTTTCTGCCATGACTAAGTTTGGCTTTCAGCAGAAATGTATAAATATCCTAAATTTGATTTTTTTTAATGTATACACAAGATATTTACTTTTATTTATTTTTACTTCAATTATACTCAATATGTTAACACATATGACTTATAAATAAAACTGATTCAAATTTTTGTTTAATGTAATAGTAGTTATTTTAACTATTCCCTCTGCCAATTTATTACCATTTTCTTTAGAATTTTGCAATCAAGCTTTAAAAATAATTTTATTTCCTATTTCTATTTTTTAAGAAAGAGTAAAGCAATTATGAAATGCGTAAAAAAGTGAAATACAGAAATTTGAAAATCACAATTCTGCCAAAGATATAAATTAACTACATGATTGTGAACAGCTACATCCATCTTGGAACACAGCCATCCTTGGGACAAAATGAAGGAAGTAATATACGATATTTAGGACCCAGGATTTGAATTTTTCAATCAACTTTGCTGATGTAATTTTTAGCTACAGGAATTTTGACCCTTAATATAAATGCAGTTGTGAGTAACTGCAACATGGTGGGTTTTATTAAGTCTTCCAAAGATGTCTTCTTTCAGAAAAGCAATTCCTTTTAAGGTTATATTAGTTTTGAGATTCTCAGTGCAGGGAAACGCGAGATTATTAAAGTGTACAGCATATTTACATACCAACACCTCTTCACTTGTCTATGAATGCACTAACACTTTTAATCACAACTACATAACATAGATGGCTACAGCAATTCTTCTTATGCAAGAGTATTTTTAATTCAGTTCTATTTCACAGCTGGGAAAAAGTCTTCTGTTGTAAGACCAACAAGGCCAACAAAGACTACGTGCATAAAACAACAAGAATTCCTGAATGACATAGCAGCAATTTAAAGGAAAGAACATTGAATATAACCAGTATCTGACTTACACTATGTCTCTTCCAACCAAAATGACTGAACCCAGCTCTAAGATGTCACTGTTGCAGCAGCTTGTGGCAAGATTGTTTAGTGCATGAAAACTGAAAATCTGAGTTCCTTAGAGATCTCTGCTAACTAACTACTGAGTGAAAACCAGGGCAGATCTAAACATGTTTGTATATATTCTGTACATACTGAGACATTGTATTAATGTCTTTATTAAGACTTTATTAAGACTTAAAATTGGAACTCTAACTATACCCAAACACTCAAAACTTCATGTTCTTGTACTAATTGTACTAGAACTTTATGCCAAAGGTATTAACAGATGATGTATCCTGAGAACAATTTCAGGATAGAAACTCAGTACAGACAGAAGAATTATTCCTCTTCTTACATTACTGCTGAAGCAAATTACACAGTAAGTAAAGAATGATTTTGGTAAGTCCCAAGGAATGCATTTTCCATTAGTTTTGAAAGTGTAACCTTTAAATTCAATAAAAAAAGTCTTCACGCTCCACACACATGAATGGAAAAAATAAGAACTCAAGTAGCCAAAAAAAATCCTACTTATTTCCCATGGCTTTTAAGCAAAGACTTTATGGTTTACTGCATAAAATGTCTTTCAGAGTTACTAAGTTGAAATCTTGATACTACACATTAATGATATCATTTTTATCTCCTTTTAATTTAGTATCAATTAGACTATCGTTTTAAAACAGTTCTCTTTCATTCCAGGAACACTGAGCATTTTATAAAATAAACGAAAAAAGCCACACATTCAAACAGCTCTTTGCTGAATAAGCCCAACATTAGTTTAGATTTAATGAAGAAATCAAGGATAGAAAATAAATCAGAACAAGCTATTAATAAGTCATACATTTCTACTATTCATTCCTAATGATTTTGTTGGGAATACGGACAGGGCGTCTATGGAAAATCTGCCTACTGCTCAAAGTAGTATTTCTGAGTTCCCTAGGGGTGTTAAAATCACAGGCCTTTTAGATTTTCAATTTATGTGGGACAGAGTAGCTCAACTAAAGCTATTAAACTGTGATTTATACCAGTTGATGATCTACCCTTTACAAAATCTCATACACAGAGTAATCATTCTAAGAGCTATTCCCTTCTCTCTTAGCAGGCAGAAGATGGCTTAAGTTAAAATATGACTTTTTTTCCCCTGAGTACTACCTGGTCATTTATATAGGAATTGATATGGTGGTAACCTCAAAGAGCAAATATATAATTCATATAATCAGAGAAAAAACTAAAACAGTTCCTTAACTGAGACAAGTTTTGAGTTATCACAGCTATTACAAAGAAAAGTCAAAGATGATTCTTTCTCAAGTCTCTTGCTGCTATTGCAGTGACTTGCAAAGCCTGCATATCTGCCCTCCTGATCTCTCCAACCGTGAGCTGCATTGGAGGGATAAGAATAACAGCTTTATATATTCATGTGCACTACTAGAAGAGTGGGATGGGGGACCTTTTGACAAGGAAAAACTCCTGTACTACAAAACCTTAACCAGCATTTTTCAAAGTATTTAACCATGTTTCCCTTTTACTTCCAGTTACAACTAACTAAATACATGGGTTTGAAGCAGCTATAATCATAGTACTATGAGCTGCCAGTACCACTGTATTAGTATGGTACTGTTCTTAGGCTGTGTAATCCCACCTCCTAGTAAGGCTAATAAATTTGGGTAAGCGGACAAGTTCACATACACGTACTGGTTTTAAACTTGACTCATTTGATGACAGAATGGATGAGAGGGTCTGTACAGTTCAGTGCTGAGCTATGCATGTCTTCTCTCTCCTATTCTCATGCCTTTTATTCCTATCCCACCAGGAGAAATTATAGTGTACGTAATTCCAAGACAGACCAGTTTTCTTCACATTGTATCTAGTTAGCTCAAAATGTTGCTTTGGAAAAAAAAACCCCACAAGTCACAACAAAAAGCCAGTCCACAACCTAGTTAACAAGACTAGTTCACTTGTTGTCTTGATAGAGGGCCACGATGGCCCAGTAAGAATAAATGAATAAATGCTTATTTATTTAAGCAAGCATATAAAGCACACAGGCACAGAAAAAGCCCAACACTACTATTTCAATAATGTTTTTGAACAAAATGCATACCTGCAGGTGTGATCATCACTTACACTTGCAACTTCTTGACCTTCTTTGGGAGCAAACACCAGATCATTAATGTAATCTGAGTGGCCATGAAATGTCTGTCAACCAGAAAAAAGAAATACTTTTACCTTAGAGCTGACTGTTCCATCAGTCCACAATGTATTTAATAGACCCACTAAAGGAAAGATGTATAACCGTTAAGATAAAGCTATCATTTTATATGGAAGGTAAAAAAAGTTCTTTAAAATAGCTAATTCATGTGTAGATTCATATTGTAGGTGAAAAGACTCCCTGCTATTCCTTGTAGTTACCACAGAAGTCAGCGCGATGCTCTGGCTTGACAGAGATCAGTGAATCACACCAGGACTTTTTATCCTCCTTTCAACCACTGAATTTTGAACATAGAAGATAATAAATCTCAGAAAGAAAGAGGAGAATGAACAGGAAGTGAATGTATGCATGATCTACATATCTTAAAGAACTCTGATTACTAGTAAGTAACTCTTATCTCTGAATAGTAGTTTTTACTAGGGGTTCCTGCAAGCAGCAAGAGAGTTTTTTCCTGAAGAAGCAATAAACCAGCCACTTGTCCATTATATGCCCTTTTCCAAGCAGTCAGAACACAAATTGCCTAAGAGAAGATGTCCACTAAAAATGGCAGACCAAAAGGCTACCTTTAGAAAAAACAGTGAAAAAACTCTCAGTGAAAGAAGATGAAACAGAAGACAATGCATACTGAAGACTTTAAGAAAACCAAAGATGAGGAACAACAGTACAAGCAAAAAACAGGCAAGCCATACAACACCTTAGCAATTAAGCACAATTTCCATTAAGCATTTGAACAGAACAGACACAGTGCTTTGTGCGCTCTGCTTTATATGCTGTTGTGCTGAAGAGGAAAGAAAATGGGGTATAGTGCACATTCTTCTTTTACTGTGAATTAATAGATCATCCATTCTCAAATAATAGGATATGAGCACTCATGGTGTGAATGTACATGTGAACTGTCACTCAAAAGCAAACATTTACAGTTGCATCAGAAAGCATGAAGTCATCTCAAAGGGAACCTTGTTACTGTGCAATTGTTCTTGCCTGAAGCTTCTTAATAATGACATTTTTATTTCAAAGTACTGAAAATAATTTATCTATAACAAAAAACAACTTAGCAGCATAGCTTTTCTGAATAAAAGCAAAATCCCAGTTTTAGTAAAAATTAAAAGTTAGATAATTTTTACATATTTTGAAGG
Source organism: Fulmarus glacialis (assembly GCF_000690835.1). Taxonomy (NCBI): domain Eukaryota; kingdom Metazoa; phylum Chordata; class Aves; order Procellariiformes; family Procellariidae; genus Fulmarus; species Fulmarus glacialis. The sequence goes on from NW_009214354.1 coordinate 24,317, forward strand.
CTTTTCAGCTATCTTGGCCATGATATCAAGACACCTTTTTCTTCTCAATTTTATTAAGTTTTTTGTACTTATCTACAGACATCAGTAATCTTTTGAGGTTTACAGTATCCTCAAAAACCTAAGTTAAAGAACTTATACACATTTAGCATTAAGCAAGCATGCAAAACTCATCTCATTTAGGGTGCTGTCAAAGTTTAAAGTACATTCAAATTCATTCACATGGGGACTAGGTATGAATAAATTATCTCTAGTCTCATTGTAAAATCTGTAGCTAGTTAAGATACCAGTTTGCTCCATCTGAGGATTTATATGTATTTTCTCTCATTAACTATATCTATGGTCTTTTTGACAGAAATCTCACTTAAAATTTTAAGTCAGGCAAATGTCCATGTATAGATGTTGTATCTGTTACGGTTCCATCCTCTTCAGTCCCACTGATTAAGTCTCAAGGCATGGCTGCTCTTGTTTTGCCCAGCAAGGTATCATAAAAAGGAGACGAAAATATCCTCTGGATAATAGCATCACATGGAGAGATTGCAGAGGAAAACAAGGTCAAATGAAAACAACCAGTTCCACAGTTTTCTAAAAGGAAAACACACTGTTGCTGTTCTCTAAGTGTAGCTATTCTGAGAAACAAATGCAGAACTGATTTAAAAAAAAAAACAGTCAAGCGTGCACAAAAACTAAATTCCCCTCTCTAAAAATTTTATGAATGCCTCATCAATTCAATACAGAAACATTTTCAGCAGCCAACTTAATTTTTTCCAATAGCTCATAATTTTATTAAAACCTAGTGGATTATACTAGAACTAATACATCCTAAGATGATGTTAAACTATTTAGACAGAAATACCAAGTCTTTTGAAAATTTTCAGCATTCTGAATTCAAATTTCCTGCCTCTTTTTACTTCCACAGTTCTGATGAAATATGCTTTTTATTAAACAAAATTTGAAGCAGGAGAAGGAAGCCACAATTCATTTCCAAATTAAAACCTCAAAAGAAGAAAAAGATTTCACGAAGATCCATCAGTCATATTTTACCTTTTGTTTGTTGTTCTGCGCTTGATCCAACCCATAAATTTTGGATTAGTTGAGTTGACAAAGTAATGGAAAACTCTGTAAGCTTCAAGTTCCTTGTTGATAATTACATCAAGACAGTTTTTCCACTGGGAAAACAGAGTAAGATTACTCTGTCCATCCCTCCAGAAGCAACACATACTAATTGTTTACTATAAAAGACAAAATGTTCAGAGATTACATTTTGACTGTAATCACATACTTCCTTCAGCTTTGTTTGCACATTTTGTACCTCTCCTGAAAATCCCATGTGTAAAGTGTGCACCGTACAATGGATCAAAGTCTTCCCTGTGTTCATCGTGGGTTTAACCTCAGGTTTATGAA
>NW_009214354.1:25748-29120 GCF_000690835.1 Fulmarus glacialis
AGGTACCTATCAATTGACTGTTACTAAGAAACCACTGTATCAACCTTTATTGAAAGCCAGCTCAGCATAGCTCACCGAGAATTTGTGAACATCTGAGATTTTGCAAATACTTTAAATCAGAGTTAGGTGTTACTTTTTTCTTGACAAGAAGTATATAGTACAATGATCATCCAGGTATAAGAAATTAAGATGATTACCCGGAGACAGTATTTTCCACACTTTTTGTCCAAAAAACCCAGAAGACAGTCTCAAAGACAACCTTTTTACCAATATAAACAGGCTAGTCCACATTCTTCCTTTTCACTAACGAGATCCTCACTATTAGGTAAAAATATGTATTTTTAGCTGTTTTCTGATTATTTTTAACATTAGACCAAGCCTGACCCAGTAACAATATGGATTTTTACTTTTTCCTCAGTCTCAGTACATCCTTAATGAAGTTCTTAGACTGTTAATTCCAATGATGGAGCTGGCATAAACAAAGCTAATACTTTACCGTTAAATTCAAGCCAACATTTCTCATTTGTATTGCATAAGCACCAAATGGTCTTTAGTCTTCTGTAGTTTCAAAAATGAAGAAGATATCCATGATATCTTCAGCTGACAAAAATTAAATTCTATGATCCTTCTGTCTACATTAGACACTGGAGGAGCTTATTCATATCAACTGGAGTTGAATAATTAAGATACTGTAATTGCTTGTTTCCTCCTGGGGCAAAATAAGTTCTATACTTCTAGTACTTACAGCTGTGGCTGTTCAGCCTAAATACATTCTAATGTCCAACACCGTATTGTATTAATGCATCCTCTGTGGTCTCTACACTCACTACCTATCATAAAAAATATTCTGATATGTTATACAATGAACATACTTTTGCAGCAGAAGCTTATAACTGCAAGTCAGAGTGTTTTGTGTAGAAAGAAGTCCTAAGGGCAGATGAATCAGTTCTCCAATGAACCTTTTTGTATAAAAAATAATTGCTATCTTAATGGAAATGTAAATGTGGCATTTCAAGTTTATTTCTAGGCATCCAGTCAAAGCTACTGTGTAATAAATTCCCCTAAATTAGAAGTGCATGTTTTAAAGTATCATTTGTGTTGGTCAGATACCAGAAAAAAATCTTGTCAGAACTGGGAAAACAATAACCCATCATAGAAATTTTATTCTGAAAAAAGAGCAGACTGTGCTACTCAGTTGCCCCCTTTGCTTCTCTGTTTGTAATATTGATAATGCATTGATAATAAGCTAGAAAAGAATCATCTTATTGGGTATATTCAAAATGATTGTTATTTTAAAAGTGTGTTGTTTGAAATCTCATTCTAATTCAGTAATAAACAGCTTACTAGAATTCTTCATTAGAATAAACTTGCATGTTAAAAGTTGAAGCTCATGAATTATCAAAGGTGTGTTTGCATGAAGTTATACTACTTATTATTTCTCTGGAAGCAATTAGTTCCTAATAAGCTAAACAGCAGATCCCATTGGTAATTCCTAGTGTAATTCCTGTGCTGTATCCCGTATCAACTTGTAAGACTCTGAAAGCTGGTGTGGACATGAAGTCTACTCTGGAAGGTATGGAAGAGTACCTTTTGCTAAGGACCGGATGATGTAGGGACAGGAAGTAGATATGAAAGTTGTGAACTATCACAGCAGTCACATTCAGTTTTTGGCAAAAACACATAAAATTGTTGATCATTAATTAACCCCCCCAATAAAAATAATTAACAGCTTTCATATTTATTAAACATGTGGGATCCATGGCTTGAACCAGTGTCCACTGAAGTCAAGAGACGTCTCATTGACTTTAGCAGACAGTCCACCAGGTCCCTTGTTAATCCAAAATAAAAAAAATTAGAATTTAGATGCTGAATTTAGCTGAATAGAGCCTGCAATACCAGGTTCATCCATATGTTTGATTATTTCCACTTATTAACCATCCATCATCTACACTGTTATTAATGATTGCATCCATTCTCCTTCTTCTGTATGCTTACACACAGTCCTATAAATTTCTCAAATTGCAATAGACATACGTAAATAGTAAGTAACTTTACATTCTGCTAAAAATTTAAAAAGATTTAATTCACAACTTAACATTAAAGCCTGTTGTCTGCAATATCATAGAACTGGCAGATATTATATAAATAGATAACTTTAATAAGGAATGACAGACATCAACTTACAAGGAAACAGCATTAAGAACTTTTAGAAATATTTTGTCAGAAGTGGCACCCAAGTTGATTGTAACTATGTCAGTTATCCCACTGCCTGGGTGACAAAACCATATAAGATGATGGACCAAGCGTGAAAGAGGGAAATTAAGGGTATGTGCATGTATGAAGTAACATAAAAAGTATTTTCTTTAAATAAAAGACGTTCTGTTTTCTACTAACATCCATCTTTACTTCTTATGCCATGCCTTTTTTCATTCCATTATCAGTATGGCCACATAAGTGACATCTGCAATTCACTTAGTCTCTGTATGACAAATAATATTGTCTTACTAATACAAATTACCAAACCACAAATGAAAGTCTATTATTTTCTCCTTTATATTCAATACACAACTCTCACCGAGAGGCATTATCATATTCCAAAGCACTTAAAAAGAAGGAACCCTCTCCCCCCACTTTTTAGCATTAATTAGCCTTGCTTATTCTTGGCTGAGACCTCAACAAAACAAATCCAAACTGATTAGGACAAACATCTAATTAATACTAGTACTTGGACTGGGACATTGTTTCAAAGGCATAATTTTGAAGAATATATACACATCCAAGTGACATAGGAGTCCACGTGTCTCGCAAACAAAAGAAATCTCCAGAAAACCATTCTTTGGCTTATAAAGTGAAGACAGTATTTAGACCCGGCTTCTTTTATATAACTGGTTTAAGAACACTACCATCTACACTGAAAGAAGAGGAAGTGAAATTGTATTTGAAGTAGATATTTCCTTTGTTTCTATCTTAGAAATAAACAAGTGACAGCCTATGGTCATGTTTAGTGTACCTGTCTGCAGTTATGTACTAAATTCAGTATTCTTTCTTTAAATTTCCTAGTGTTTGAAAGAGTTGAATTGCAATTTCCAGTTCCCCATGAAAGAGAAATTACTAAATTTGCTTTTCTTATAGAGGAGTCCAATAACTAATGCCACATAAAATTTTAAAGGTCTCTATGTAAAGAAACCTTATCCAACATGGTACTTGAAATTCACCTGTTGTCCTGGTTTCGGCTGGGATAGAGTTAATTTTCTTCCTAGTAGCTGGTATAGTGCTATGTTTTGGATTTAGTATGAGAATAATGTTGATAACACACTAATGTTTTAGTTGTTGTAAGTAGAGTTTACATGAAGTCAAGGACTTTTCAGCTTC
>NW_009214355.1:0-1686 GCF_000690835.1 Fulmarus glacialis
GCCCGCCCGGCCGCTGGCTCCCCGGCTCGGCTCTGCTCCCGTGGGAGGGCGATCAGACGACATCTCGGTTCTCCTGTCCATCTCCAGGTGGGCAGGAGGGACCGCCCAGCTCTCCTGGAAGCTGGGTACCCGCAGCCCATGGCCCCGTGGTCCTGCCGGGGCGATTGCCCAGTGCAGTTTGGGGGAGTTTGCTCAAGAAGGGGCTCAGCAGAGCTTGGGCTCTCACGTGCCGTGGGAGCCACACCCTCACACCCCACGCCAGGCTGGTTTTCACAGCACGGTGCCCGAACAGCCGCTGAGGGCAGCTCTTGGGGTAGGCGGCGGGTAGGAGGGCAGAGAACAAAAACATAGCTGGGTGCTGCAGCGTGAGGCCGTGCCCCTCGTGAGCTGCCCGCAGGTCCCTGGCTCCATCCCCAGCGCAGGGAAGGTTTTTGGGGCGCCGAGGACGTGCGTCTGCAGGACCTCCGCAGGCAGCCTGCCCCACGGGAGGATGGGAGACCAAGGGAGGCGGCAGGAGGCTTCCACCACCTGCAAGAGGGACCCGGCCACCAGCGGGGGAGCACGCGGAGGGAGCACGGAGAAAGCCTCGGTGCGTCTCTCCTGGTGATCCAGCTGGTGCTTTGCCAGGAGGAAGTAGCTGCGTGGAGAAACGCCAGCACTTTCTAGCACAGAAGGATGAAGGTATCCTGAAGTGGGATCCGTGTTGACAGAAGCTCTGGGACCAGCACTCCAACCTCCACGAGCCACCTCCTGTGTGACTGAAATACGGCTGCGCAATGGTACCTGAGGAACAAGGGGGAGAGGGACCACGGAGCAGATCTGAGGAGCTCCAAGAAGGGAGGGAAAGGGCTGTTTCACGAGGCTGGCAGGGGTCAAACGGAGCGGCATCAGCAGATCTGCACAGATGGGACAGCAGCGGTCCACACGATGAGCTCTTCCAGGTTCTTCCAGCCTCCACCACAAGCCGCTGCTGCACCAGGCAGCTCATCAGGAGTGGCTATTTGAAACCAAATACAAAGAAAGTCGGATAAACTGGAAAGACAGCTTTGGTGTTCCTGCCCTTTTAAGATCTGCAACTCCAGACTGCACACATGATCTCCTGCTGAGAACAGAGATGGAGCCCAACCTGGAGCATCACCTCCAGAGCTCGGAGCAGGGGTTGTCCCGGGGCCCCGCAGCACACGGCGAGTGGAAACTCGCGGTGCCCAAAGCCACGCAAGGAGACCCAGTCTAGTGCACCGGTGCCAGGGCCCCTGGCAGAGGGTAGAAGGTACCACAGGCCCAAAATGCCACCGCATCGAGGATCCAAGATGCAAGAGAGAGGAGACCTGTTTTGCCTCTGCTGGGCTCTGGACAGGCATCACCCCAGGAGAGCAGTGGGCAGCATCAGCCAGCTTCGCTGCCCACGACACCGCCTGCCTGGCAGGGCGAGGGGAAGGAAGAGGAGAGACCACACCTGAGGCTGGTGAGAAACCGAAAGGGCAGCAAGGACCTGAGCCAAACCCCGGCAAAACCACCGCTTCGCCCTTTCCCGCACCACACCAAGGGCTGGGACCGCACCGCGCCGCTGTCCTGGCGGGGAGAGGCAGGAGGACCTGAGCTCTGCCGGCGTTGCCCTCCCCAGCGCGAGCAGAGGCAGGTTAGCATGCAGCCTGGCATTGCTCTCCAGCCTGACCGCGCCGGGCC
>NW_009214356.1:0-8233 GCF_000690835.1 Fulmarus glacialis
TTGGCCTCAGCCCCAGCCTCAGGGTTTGGCAGGTGTTACTTGGAGTGCTCTTAGCTAAAGACACTTCAATGCTTTTCACATTCACAAAGTTAAAAGTGCTAAATGGCTGCGACATACTGGTGGAGGCTGAAGGTTTGGCATCCACATCTGGGCATCTGGGATCTGCAGGTAAGAGAGAGGGATAAGCCTTCTCCAGCCTGCCAGTAATCTTAGTGTTCTTGATACCTTCTCGTGACCAAGATCAATGACTATCAAACACTTTGTGTTGATATAGAGAAGATTTTTTTAAAGTCTAGTATTTTCCTGGAAAGCATGAAAATTTAATAAAGGGTAAGGAACTTAAATGGTAATTTTTGTTCATAGTTCTGCAATTAGTCATGAGTAAGCAGTTTTTGCTTTTCTTTGCACTCCCTTGCCACCATACTTGGTGTAAGTCTTCATGCAAGAGACTCACACAGACTCTTCAGCAAGCTTCATACAGAATATAAATGTAGCAAATATTTCTAGTGGTGTAAACTTATTTATTAGTAAAGAACAACAAAATATTTTTATTAAACTAATGGAGGAAACCATAAGATTGGGAAATCTTATATGCAGTGTCTTTCACCTAGCCTGTCTATGCATTCTTTGCCTCTAAGGCTGCTGTAATGTAAGTATTTTGCTAGATTGTTCATACAAAATAGGCATCTCCGAAGAAGTGTTGCTTCAGATGTGTGTTCTTCTGAATATCAATGAAATGAAGAAACTAGCACTGACACTTTTCACGTTGGTAAAATTCTACTTGGCTCCCCAAATCTAAGAATTACTCTTTTCAAAGAGACAGAACACATATGTATTTCTCTTAAACTGTAGTCTGTTCGTCCATTTCGTTGCATTTCAGCTTGAAACATATTTGTGCAGGGATAATGAGATAGACCAGGACTCTGTCCTTTACTTGTCTTGTACTAAATTTCTCTTTTAAGCTTATAGATTTAGTTTTAAAAGCTCTCTCCAAAGTTCAAGATGCACTTTGCAGAGTATTTTTAAATAGATTAAATTCAAATGCAAATAGATTTTGTTGAATTGTGTGTTTGATTTTTTTTTTTATATGTGCAATTTCTCTATTAGTAGTAAAAATAATATAATATTGGAAAAAATATTTGCAGCTAGGGTAGATGGGGAGATAGAAGGCATCTGAGCAGAAAATTAATCTTGCTGCAAGCAGATAGTTCTCAACACAGTGTTTTCTACCTTAGAAGTAGGAATTAATAGAGTGAATTCATCAAAAATCTTAATTAGAGCTATGGTTATGATTGTCTCTTTAAAGCTAGGCATTGATAAGATCCAGCACTTAGAAATTGAATTTTTTTTTATTCTTACACCATTCTCAAAATTAAGATTGATTTGATCTGCCAGCATGTGACCTTTACAAATCACAACACTACTTTATCACTTGATCCTTTTTCTGAAGAAATACTACTTAGATCACACAGCTACCATCTCTTATTATCTTGGAATCAATACATTCCTTGTAAAACTCCCTACTTTCCGGAAGTTGCTGTAAATAAAAATGTATAATATGGAAGTGATTTCTTTAGGACAATTGTTGTGAACATAAGATTTGATAAATATACAATATTTAGGACAAAACACAATCAGATTTGAAGAGTCAGATATTACAAAGAAGTTACAAGCAGTAGATTTTATTCTGGAAGTATGGAGATGGAAATATTTTTTCAGTGGATGTGGTAGTTATTTTTATTCTGTATGTCTCAAATAATGAGCAGTATACAGTTGTAAACCAGCAACATTGTGTATTAGATAAACATGCTTTTCAAGCTAAACAAAATACTTTTTGCATGTGAAAAATCTTCACTTACCTGTAAGTTTTCTTTTTTTTTTCAGTTATTTCCTGAGTCGTCATTGCTTTTTCTGACTTTATCCAGAAAAATGAGTGGTTTGTAACTGCTATTAATAGTGTTAATATAATATTTAAACATGTTCTTTCTTTTATATACACTGATTCAGGTCTATATTCTGTCTCTTTCAAGTATATGTTATGGCATTAAAAAAAAAAAAGAAAATCACAGATAACCTACTGTTTGTTCATGTGTTTTCCTCATAAGGATGACCTCAAGATACCAGCGTCAACAAATGTTGGTGGATTGCCATGCTGAGTTATGCAGCAGTAGTTGCATAGATGCTGAATCTTAATGAAAGAGTAGTTGTAACTACTTTATTGGTAATATTTTTTGTTTTCACTGCATTCTTCCATCAAAAATAATTTTTAAAAACACATGTTTTTCATATTTATGCCTTTTTAAAAATACAAATTATGTTTTCCCCTTGCTAAAACACCATTTTCCACCAGAAGGGAGTAGTCTCAACAGGAAAGATTCCCCCCCGCCCCCCCCTTTTTTTTTTTTTTTTTTTCCTTTTTTTTTTTTAATTTAATGGTGGGGGTGCGAGAATTAACAAATTCCCTGCAGTGTGCTTTGAGCTCTTACAAAAAATGCCATATTAAAACCAGCACTCTAAGTCTGCGAGACAAACTCCCCCTGGACCGCCAGGTCCAAGCGTGCTCTGTGGTGTCGTAGATGCTTCATATCCTTTTTATTTCCTATCAGTTGCTTGATGACACTCATTGTCCTATATAAACTAGCATACAGGCACACTGGGGGTGTAAGAGAGCGGAGCCAAACTAACTTACTACCTCCAAAAGAGGCCCTTCTCTGAGCTGTGCCATGTCTTTCACTCCTCACACCAGCTCTGGTATTCAGCACGGTGAGATGCTTCAGCTCACTGACCCAGTGCAAACCTATTTCTTCGAGTTGAGGAGCTTCCACATGGGGGGGCAGAAGGAGAGTTTTGTGTAGGTTTCCCTGAGAAATAAAACACTTTTACAATAAAAATAATAATAATTTAAAAAGCCATGCAAGAGAGAAAAAAGGTGTTTTAATCTATTTGCAGTAAGGTTAAAATTATGAAATTGCCTATTTTTCAGCTGTTTTTTCGACCCCTTCTTGCTACTTGCATATCTTACAACTCTCCATAGGAGAGAACCTTATTCTAAGTGAACGTGTGAACTTCTGTAATTCCTCTTCTGGAAACCAGTGAGGTTTTTTCCTCACATACTGCCCTTGTGGACTCGTGGAAAACAAACCCAGCAAAATCAATTGGCTGATTTTCTAGCTTATCCTGATGTATGACTACTATGTAAAGCACTGCAAGTATACAGGTTGGGTAGAAGGGGAGTGGACAACCACTTTTGGCAGTGGTCTCTTGGGAGTTTGAGTTAAGAAATGCCGCAGCATTGTGCTGCTGGGATATTCTGAAATAAAGGTGTAAGAACAACCATACTGGTCAGGCCAAGCGTTGAGCTAGTTTAATATCCTGTTTCCTTCTGTGCACATAGGTGAAAAGGTATGAAGAATCCCTATTACATGAGTTGTAAGAGACAGTGAATAGTCCTATCTTCAGTCTCAGTTAATTTTGTTGCCTTGCTATTCATCTCTCATTAGTTTTTAGCACAACTCTCTGTGGGACCTTTCTCTGCAGAGAAAACATTTGTACGCTATTTTGCTATCATCTGTCTGTTGGTTTGTCTCTGGGAGTATTTTCCCTGTTACACCATAGCAACTTACATTTTTGGAGCCTTTCTTGCAAGGAATGTTATCAAATGCCTCCTTTATCGTGTTCATTTTACTTCTGTAAAAAAATTTCTTCTAGAAGTTTGGAAGATCTGAAAGAGAACTTTTACAGACATTTGAGTATTCTCCATTACACCAATGGAGTATTATATATATCTTGTATGTGTGTATATAGATAGACAAACCATGTCTTTAACATTTCTTGACAACTACTGTTATTCTTTAAAAATCTGAATTTGATCATTGCAATTCAATGAGCTACCAAGCTACTTTGGAGTCTAAGATCTGTATCCCTTGTCCCTGATGCAGTTGTCTGACAGATGTCTCCAGGATATTGTTCTCAAATGTCATGAAATTGTTGGGTCAGTGGGAAGAAAAAAAAAAAAAAAAAAAGAAAAATCTTTCCACAGGACGGATTCAGACTTTCCTATTTGTTGGTCTCTATGCTTGTGCTTTTATTGTGTTTACATGCTTATTACTTTCTAAAATTCTGAAATAGTTTTCACTTTGGAGGGGTTAGAAGACAACATCTATAAAACTGGGGGTGAAAAAAATCCTGTGTCCTCTTGCAATTATCTTATTGTTCCTGTTTGTGATCCTTTTTTTTGCAAGGAGTACCAGTCTTGCTGTGTGTAGGGAGAAAGCAAATTTTTCTAAGGTAATATTACAATCTTAGAAGATCTTCTAACATAAACATTGTAAAATATTTGCTGTTTTGCCAATCACAACGTTTTGAACGAAGGAAAAAGTTTTACGTCTTTTCAGTTACCCAGAATACTCAGGGCTGTGTAGCTGGTCTTGTTTTCAACTCTGTTCTCAACAAGCTAGTAGAAAACCTTAAAAGTCACATTTTACCCCCAATATGACACAGAATAGCTACCCATGGTTTTACTCTTTTCAGATTATGATCAAAATGGGATCATTCAGATCATTTGCCTTGCAGGGAAGGTTTGGAGATCACTAATGAGAAGACACACATTCTTGTAAACTGGGCAAGCTTTATATGGGAAGTAGTGAGGGATATTGAATTCAGCAGCTCTGTAAAACCGTTATACAAAAGACACCTTCTTAACAAGTCCGTTGGGTTCTGTGTCTGTAACATATGCCTGAAATCCTTCTCTTTGTCTGAGTTAAATTGAATGGTTAGTGGTGAAACCTGGAGAGTACATGGAGTGGGAAGAGCTGTAGGAAGAGAGGATGCTCGCAGCCCCTTTGCTGTAAGCTTGGCTTTTGGGGGTTTTGGGTTGTAGCAAGCCCTGACCTGCTATGGAGGATGGGAGGGAAACCCTCCACTTCTCCAGCAAAGAGAAGTGCTGCTGGCTCCTGCTGGGAGAAAAACCAGTGAAGAAGGTGTATAAATTGATAAAGATTCCAAGAGTGGGAGAGACAGGCTTATTTTGGCACATAAAGGTAACTTTTTAAATATTTAAATAGTTCACATTTCCCAAGAGAGTGTTTCAAGCCATAGTTTACGTGTTGTATCTTTACTGAAGATTGTGATTTGTGATTGTTTTCTCTGTTTGAAACATGGGTTTCAAAGCATTACGCACCAGTGGAGCTTCACTGACAAGTATTTTTTACACTAAATAAGCTTGCTATTATGTGTTCTTTATGTAGTTGTGTGTAATATAACTTCTGATAAAGGGAAAATTTGTCATAAATCTTAATCTGTGTTGTCTATTAGGTTTGCTTTGTTGTTGTGAAAAAGTGTATTTGGAAAACTCTTGAGGTACCATATGAACCCGAACAGCTAGATATGAAAACATTAGGGGCTTTGTATTAGGTGCTTTGGACATGTTCATACAATTCTGTTCAAGAATTTTTTTGATAGATACACAGCTGCATGTGGATTGTAAGTGATTATGGGAGGCAATTAAATTGCCATGAAAGAAACAGCTATGGTAATTATAGATAGTTTCCATACAGTACATTACAAACAATGTTTTTTTCGTACTCATCATGAATTCTGACATTCTGACTAATCACTCTAAGGTGAGTTGTCAAAGCTTATTTAAAAGTGGAATACTGGAATGTAAATCATTCAGCAAGCAAGACAAATTTTTCACAGGGATAGGCTAACTCATATACATAAGTGTGTGACCTTGAAAATTGTATGTGTAATTTTGTTCCAGACATTAGACTTCTTGCTGTACTAAGATAAAGCATATATGTATTAGCAGGTTTAGCGGCATATGGCTGTGTACGCATTTCAAAAATCCATTTGTTACCATTTTTTACTTAATGTCTGTTTTCTTCGGAGCCTTGACCATAGTGCCCTCTTTCTCTCTGTTCTCCCCCCCAATAAAAATTAATGAACAATGTTGGTTTTTACTGCTACCAGTAAGCTTTAATGATCTTGGTAAAAAGAGACAAGCAATTAATTTGTTGAAATTCATATATTTTGTTGAAATTCTTCTATTTTTCAGCACACAATTCAAAGTGTGAACATATTAGGAGGAGACAATGGGAATCTGATAAATAACAACTTAAATAAAAATATTTTTTAAGATTTCATGTTGACAACATTCACTGAACTTACAAACTTTAAAACAATTAATGATGCAAATCTTTTGTGTAGGTGTTTTCCATCATTCATCAGTGTTTTCAAATTATTTAAAAACTTAAGAACAAACTTTTAACTCAGATGCTTTACTTGGTATGATTTGTTACTGACAGTTGTGCATGTTTCCGTCAAAAATGCAGCAATTGAGAAGTAAAAAACTAAAAGCTGTATCAAAACTGGTAGTGTGTTACACTAATACTTCTGTTACATGTGCTGGCTGTGTTTTAACAACAAATTAGAAATATTTAATTGATTTTTTTCTTAGTATAATTTGCATTGGTGCTTGCTGGTATGAGGGATATAACACAATAAATGAATTGTACACGGCAGTCATCATACCAACTGGTATTTCTTGTTTACAGCTGAAGATAAATTCTTAGCTCTACCTTTTTGTTTGCCTTCCTTTTTCAATACGGTATGTCATGAAGATTACTGGCGGTAAGAGAGTCCAGCAAAAAAATTCACGTTTATGAGCATTAGTTATCGGTGTCCATTGCAGCAGCCCAGAAGGATAGGGCTCTGAGCTGGAGAGTAAAACCTGCTGGTAGAAATTTATTTAAATTCATTGGATTGAATGAAACCCCTCTTCTGCTCTGCTGCTCAGTTTCCTTCCACACTTAACCAGTAAAAGTGGGAGAAACCCAAACTTTGACTCTCTTCCCAACAAGGAAAATCACCAAAAATTGTACAGAGCACAATGGTGTTGTTGGTTGTTACTGGCTTGAGACAAAACATTGGGATAAAGGAATTAATTACTTCAATTTCTTATTAAAAGTCTTGGTTTAAATGGGAGCTACTGTGCCTATTGATCTGTTGAATGTAGTCTGCATTGAGCTTACCTTATTCTTTTTTGTCCCTTGTTTATAAAAGAGTTGCAGTAAATTGCTGAACTTATAGCATGAATTTTGTCCTGAAGAGGCAAGCTGGCTTCTAAGACTTAAGTGTTCATTTAGGATGAGAGGAAATGGCCTCAAGTTGCGCCAGGGGAGGTTTAGATTGGATATTAGGAAAACTTCACCAAAAGGGTTGTCAAGCATTGGAACAGGTTGCCTAGGGAAGTGGTTGAGTCACCATCCCTGTAGGTATTTAAAAGATGTGTAGGTGTGGTGCTTAGGGACATGGTTTAGTGGTGGACTTGGCAGTGTTAGGTTAACAGTTGGACTTGATGATCTTAAAGGTCTTTTCCAACCTAAATGATTCTATAGGTTGTGTGGCTAAGGAGAGCCTGCAGCTGCCTTTCGTGCACTGCAGCTCATATTATTCCCATCTGTAAGTGCACTAGCTGCTCTGTTAATTGGTGAGAGAGTAGCTTAACAGTCACTCATCTGAAGTGTTCCCAGTGTTCTCCCTCTCTGTCGAATATACAGGCAGCATACCTGCCTGAAGTTTAAAAAAAAAAAAAAAAAAAAAAAAAATTCCTTTTTCTTAAGCTTGTAAAAATTGCTGTATCATTTAGAATATATATACTGTATGTAAATTCTACCACAAAAACAGAGGCTTGAATTGCTCCCTTTACCAGACACCTAAGAATATCTTGTTATCCTGGAGTTGTGCAAAGGAGGGTTTATTAGAATCTTTTAGTACCTGACATAATCTAGACCTACCCATGGTATTAATGTAATTTTTTTAGAGAGGCAGAGGTTGTCATACAAAATGACCAAGAACTTTGAATGCACTATGACTGTCTGGATGACTCAGTTTTACACAGGATATTTGCAATGGGAGATTGCAGGCATGCAGCATTCGAGAGGTGAGGAGTTTATAATCACTTTTGATCTTTGTGCAGCATGCTTCTGACAGTCTGTATAGAATGGAGATGTTTAGGGAGCTTTTAAATTAGAAACAGAGACTTTGTCCTGTTCTCAGAATGGTAAATATCTGTTTCTGGTATTTTCTCTCGAGAGAAGATTAAAACAAAATTTATAGCAGATGAGTAAGTGCACACTGGTTTTGGTAGTTTTTGGTGGTTGATGTTTTTTGGTGGTTGGTGGGTTTTTTGGGGGAGTGTGGGGGGGACTTGGGGAGGGTGGGGGTTTTTTGT
>NW_009214357.1:0-15596 GCF_000690835.1 Fulmarus glacialis
CCCCCCCGCCCCGCGTCTAAGCGAGCTGGGCTACTACAGAGACCCAGCTCACTTGAACTGAAACTGGAAAAGGGTGCTTGTAGAAGTTACTCTTGAGTTAAATTCCTGGCAGAAGAAAAGCTACAATTAAGTCAGGATGTAGTACATTTAAGTTGTTAAACTGTGTGCAGCTTAATGGTCTCAAGAGTTTGGCAGCAGGTGCTTAAAATACAGTTCCAGAGTTCATAGCAGAACGACGGTGATGTCAGGTCCCTACTGTCAGGCCTAGTTCTGAGCTAAATCTTGTGTAGAAATTGTTCCTATTCAATTTTGCTATTTTTTACACAGCAGCAAAATGCTTTGGTGTGAAATGAAGAATAAAATACAGGAGTGTAATGAGAGACAGCTAAAGAATAATGTTTTGCTGCTTCTGATGTTGAGTGACTATTGGTATCAGAAGAAACTGGAGTAAATTTGAGGAGAATCTGTAATGAATCTTTAATTGTTGGCATTCGTCTTAATGGGTATTTAAATTCAGCCTTGAGGAACAGGGAGGAAGAGGAGCGGCAAATGGCTTATCCAGATGAATATACAAGGCTAAAAGTAAGGTTGCCAAAAGAAGAAATGACAGCATACACTTTCAGAATAGTAATTTTACCAGTTTGAGTTTAATTTCCTGTAGTTGCTAGCCACATTGAGAAGTGTGAAAGCTGTAGTAATGTCTAAAAAGCACAGTCTTGAAGTAAAAGGTTTGGTAGTTACGTCACGTTCCTCAGTCAGCTGGTGTTTTGGCTTACTAGTACATGTCTGGCTTGCATTAAACAGGAGAAAGTTAAACATGGCCTTTGCTGGAAATAAAACTGACCGTAAGAGTAAAATGTGAAAATAAGGTGCTGTTCTGAATTGTTTCAAATGGTGTGTCTGAATCTTTGAATAGATGAACAGGGACTGACATATTTCAGGTATTTCTTTTTAAGATAATCTGTAAAATGCTAGAAATGCAGTTATGAAACTGATGAAAATAGGTTTTTGTTCACAAACAGTCTGAAAGATTGGAAAAGAAAAATACTTCAAAGGATTATAGTATTGTTTTGAACAATAAATGTTTCTTATATTCAAGGCTTAAAATGTTTGTTGGCAAGGTGACAAAGCTGATGCTTCTGTAAATCAGTGACAGAAGGCAAGATAAACTTAACTCAACATGTCAGCTGTGTATAATGTGGTTTTGATGACATTCAGATGCAAACAGTATGCTATTTAGTATACTGAAGTGTAATAAACTGAAGTGAACAGAAGAGTCTGAGAGACTGCATTCCAGAAGGTGCAGAAGGCAACTTCTTTCAAGTGCAAGACTTAGCAACTGCATTTGTGTTTATGTACTTCGCTTGGCCTCGGGTTAACATGATGTTGTGCCTTTTTTCTTTTTGTAGGCTAGCTTCTCTGAAAGACCAAATGGCCCCTCGTCTGATTTCAGTCCAAGTGTAGGCTCATTCGGTATGTGAAAGACACTTTTGATTTTACTGACATTTGGGGGAGTTGATCCCTTGAGTTTAGGAGATTAAAGAAAGCCACAATATTATCATTGTGATATTTTCATGTGCCCCCCATGGAGCAAGCAACATCAAATTATACGGGTAACATAACGAGTAGACTTCCCTTTTCACCCTCAACCCTTATTTATTTACTGCAGTTACGTGTTGAATACAGCATATAACTTCTAATGAGAGTCAATAGGTGTTACCTCACAAGCATTTCTAAATGAACAGTATTGAAAATAAGTAAGTGTTATATGCAATGTTGAGCAGTTTTAGCGAGGTCCTGTCTGACAGTTGTGTTGAAAACAAGAAAAGGTCAGATGAAGTTGTTGAACAGAAACTTAGATCCATTTTAAAAAAACCCAACAGAAATCACAAGACAAAACATTGATGTTTGTATCAAGTTTCTGTAAAGCAGTCTTGGTTTAATGAAGATGATGCCTTTATAACAGGAGTTTGAGATACAGAAGTTAGAAGAGGCTTAGTTACAGAAGATAAAAGTTTTAAATATGCTAAGCCAGGTTTGCTCCTGAAGGCAGTCTGCCCCAGGCTTTGCTTTGTGTGACTCTACGATAGTCAGATCAGGAAACAGGTTTTGCTTAGAACTGACAGTCTGTGGGATAAGGCAATCGGGGTGTTCTCACTGTAGTCTCTGAACTTAAGAATGGTCTTTAAAACTGCTTGAAGATATTTTAACTTTAGTGAAATTCAGTCTGAGGAAAACATTTTGAGCTTACATCATTTAGTTGATCCAACTGTGGAAGAACAACTTAAACTTTATTTTAACAAATTGTGGTTAGCACAAATTGTGTTGATATCATAGAATCATAGAACAGCTCAGGTTGGAAGGGACCTTGAAAGATAATCTGGTCCAACCTTTCATGGTCAAGGAAGCCTGGATGAGATTATGTAGCACCCTGTCCAATCCCATCTCGAAAATCTCCAGTGATGGGGACTCCACCATGTCCTGGGGAGGTTGTTCCAGTGAATGACTGTTCTCATGGTAAAAAATTTCTTTCTTCTATTGAGATGAAACCTCTCCTAGTGCAACTTGTACCTGTTGCCCTTTGTCTTCTACATGTGGTTCTTTGTGAAGAGAGAGCCTCTGCCCTCTTCGAGTACTGGAATACTGTGATGCAGTCCTCCCTGAGCCTTCTGTTAGGTTTATAACTGCTCATGTGTTTATGAGTAGTTAGAACATGGCAGTATGTTTATTGCTGATGTATCTCTCCCATGCCTTTTAGTGTATAGCTGAAAGGCAGACTTATTTTCTCCAATTCTTTGTCCCCAAGATGTTGGGAAATTAGGAAGGGCTGGAACCAGATACCACTTGTGCTACTTGAATTCCTCTGACTTTGTACTGGTGCCTGGAGCTGTTCCTCCCCAGGTGCAGGATTTTGCATTTCTCTTTGCTGAACTTCAAGATTCTTGCCTGCCCATGTCTCTAGCATGTTTTGAGTTTCCTCTGAGTGAAACACAGCTCTGTGTTATGTCCCGGTTTTGTATGTCTGCAAACTTGCTGCGGGTGCATTGTGTCCCATTTTCCGGGTCATGAATGGAAGATGATAAACTGCGTTGGCCCCAGTATCAATCAGTGGAGTACTCTGCTAGTGATTGGCCTCCTGCTGGAGTTTGCGCTGCTGATCACAACCCTTGAAGCCCAGTGTTTCAGCCTACTTTTGAGTCCTCCTCACTGTCCAGTTACGTAGGCTGTACTTCAGTGGTTTGTATATGAAGATGTTAGGGAAGACAGTGTCAAAAGCCTTACTTTCTTGTTGTTTTCCTTTTCCAGGTGCTGTTGAAAGACCTAACAGAAATCAGCATATGCAGGATCATTTTGCAGGGTATTCTAGGAGTAGAGGTAGGATTGCATGGTTAAAATTTGTAGTTTTGGGGGTAATTAAGCCTTCCTTTTGGACAAAACATTTAGAACGGAGGACCTTGCAACTGGTGTATGAGTAGATTCTGGAAACTCAAATTTTACTGTGTTGGTATCAGTACCGTTGCTGAGTGGTGCTATTCCGTATGAAAAACAGTAGTTACACCTGTCCTAAGCTTTGTAATTTTAATTCACTTTCTTTGTCTTATAAAAGGACACCTTTGTCATGTGGTGTTTTTTTTTGTTGAGTGGGATGTAGGCTGCAGACCTGAGGTCCCTTTCAGCCTGAATGATTCTGTAATTTTACTGTTGAGTTAAAAAAAAAAAACAAACTGAAACAACAAAAAAAAAAACCCCAAACCCACCCAAAACCAAAAGCCTACCCTGAAGTCAAAGATAGTTTTGAATGTTAGGTTGATTCTTTTTTCTAATTACAGATACAGATGAATGTCTGAACAGACAGTGTCAACCAGTGAGTAGATTTGGTAGCAGAAGGAATTCTGCAAACAGAGGTAACTTTCTAGAGTGTCTGTAATTCTAGTGGCTAGTCGTATTTGTTACATTAAATTTTCCCTATTCGGGTATTCAGTTTTGTTGTATCAGAGCCAAATAAGTATTTATGACTTAGAGAGTGATACCAGTCCTTATTTCTGCATAATTATAGGCACTCAGTATCATCCCTTAGTTTTGACTGCACAACATAAAATACCCCACTGTATTTGCCAGGGGGCAGGACTCTGCATTTAAAATCCATGTTTTGTTTACCTCTTGCTTTAATTTCATTCTCCCTGGAGAGGGCTATTTTTCTGATAATTTTGTTGAGTCATAACGTAGTTTAAAAGGCAACTGAATATTAGTATTCACATATATGCCATGTGAGGGAGTATACCACTGCTTTTCTGTGGAAGACCTAAAAGCTTGCTTTCTTTAGTATCCATAAAGCAATATTTAATCCCTGTCCTCTTCCTGCTTATAATGGTGAGTGCCACTCTTGTATGCAGTGCACATTGAAAGAGGTTAGTAATTGGCAGTTTGGCAGTACTGCCGCGTATTGCCGCGTATACTTCCACCAGGTACTATTGGAAGCACATAGGGCAGTGGAAGCCACTATCATGTAGCATCTGTCTAGATAGTTCTGTGTCTCTAAGTGGGACTGCTTATGAAACAAGGAAGATGGAAAATCTAGTCCTGGTTTGGGCATGTTTAGCAAAGGTTCTGACCTGCAGAACAGTTGTGGATCCACTTGAAGTTGTTATGTTTATTCTTTTAATAAATTCTACACCATTTCTGCATCACTTGCATTGGTGCGCGTTATGGTAGGGGAATGTTAGACTTGTTTGACTAAGCAGGCAGCAACATTTGGGTGGTGCTGTGGAGTGATGACGAACAGTTCTGCTGTAGCCTCTCTGGCAATTGCGAAGTAATTTGCAAGCTGTATTTAAGGTTATGTTGGATGTTTGTATTCTAGACTATCTTTTGCATGTGAGTCTTTAAGACTAATTTTTTTTTAATTTGGAAAAACTCAAATGACACATAAATTGGTATGCACCAAGCATTGATGGAGAAGGAGCTACAGGTGCTGTGGTAGGGGAACTTCTTGGTCTCATTTAGCAGAAGATGCTCTTTGTCATCACAAGATGATAGACCAGGTGTTCAGTTGAAGAATGAAGACTAAGGAGTAAATCACGATATAAGTTGACTGCTTGGATCTTAGACAAGACCTAAAACTGTCCAATCTAAAACAAGAAAGACCTTGTTTATGCATGTGGCTGTTTACTTCCTCTCCCACCCCATGAGGAGGGTGACTAGGGAAAGGGATTAGAAATAACCCCTAAAACACTAAATACTTGGCAGTGCCTATCCCAAGCAACTGAATAAGCAATTCTGTGTAATAAAAAAATAGAAATTGATAGATCTGAAAGGCAGGTTTTCAAATCCTCACTCCCTAGGAGGCAGCAGTTGCAATACTACCTCACTCTATAATACTGGTTGTGAAAACTGAGAACGTACAAATGCTCTCAGTTGTCCTGTGACTGAACCAGAGGACTGAGCTGATCTGCATCATAACAGAAGAGTTTAAAGTTAGTAGCTTATATAGTGTATACGCGTGTAAAGTCAAATACTTCAAGACTTAATGTTTGATTTACTTCTTGCAGGAAGCAATACTACAGGAGAGCAGTAGACTCTTCTCATTACACTTCTCGGCAAAAAATATTTCTTCTCTTCATTTTTTCATATGTTTAGGCAAATGGCTTAGTTCTATTGTACTTTTTATCTGAATTGATAAAATAAGGACTGTAAAGAATAATTGCCAAATAAAAGGCGCTTGATCTGCACATGAAAAATTGGGCAAACTAAGTTGTTGTGTGTTGTACTGCAGGTTTTCAAGAAAGGAACATTGTAGAAGATTCTAGTACACAAAATAGAGGTTTTAAAGGATTTCCTGGTGGCTTTGGACGAAGTGAGAGTAAGTTTTTTATATTGACTGGTTTGTGTGGGAACAACATACATTTGGTCATTTTTTCTGGATTTGCTTGCTCCCTAAAAACTACAGGTGTAAAAGTGAAAGCTGTTCTTCAGCCGTGTTGTGGAGCATGGATGGCGTCTTTGAAAAATAGCATCACTGGGAATAATACCGCATAGTTTGAAGTTACAAAGAATCTGTTGGGGCTGTTGCACTGTGGAGTTTTTGGAGTAAATAGAATTAGCTTTAAGTGTAGTATTTCATTATACTCCTTTTAGACGCTATATCCACTACACTGTGTATTACTTACAGGTGTTAAAGATGAGCAAAGAGACAGACCTCAGTCTGGCATTTTTCTTGGCTCTAGAGGAAGAGGAGTATTTGGAGGTCATGCAGGTGAGACTTTTTACTAGGGTGGTGAACCTTTCAGATTTCCTCATTGCTGATTTGTGGCAATGCAATACCTTCTTAGCTTTGCTAAATGCTATCACTGTGATTGTTCTTCCTGCCTGAATTAAGAACCTACTGCAAATGTTAGATAGCTTGCTTGCATGCCCACACAAGACATGTTTGTAACTTGGATAAATTTTAGTAATTGGATTTTCAAAGCTGTTGTCTTCTGTAATTTTTTTCTTGGTCCTACTGCTGCTGGGTCAGTTAATGCACAGTGAAGCAGAGGTGCTAATGCCAAAACTCAAAGCAAGCCTTTAAGAACTTGCTCAGTTTTGAAATAGTCACTGTAGACTTTTTCTACCCCCTCTATAAAGGGAAGTATTATTTTAGGTTTGTCCAGGCTGACAAGTAAGGTTTGTAACTCTGAGAGGCCAGCTCTTCCTGATGACTTTATTCTAATGTTGGGTTTTTTTGTTTTCCTCAGAGGATTTTTCCCTCGTGGTTCTATCTTCCTTTGCCATGGATGCTACTGTAACTTGTAACCTATGTGTTGTGCTACCTAGATCATAGTAACCTATCACTCACAAAAGTTCCGTAATTCAAATTAGAAATACCATGGGTAGTGGATGGCTGATATTCTCAATGCAAGAACACTTTGTGTGATATGATAAAAGAATTTTTCACTGTAGAAAAGATAAGGTGATTAGTATGCGTTTTCAGAAGTGCTTCTTAATATCCAAAGAACAATTCATTTGCCTCTATTTGACTTAGTTCAAATTAAATTTTTCAGATTTTTAGTTCAAATAATGATTTTAGCAACTTAAGTGTTTACGGAGGCAACATGTTAATACTCGTAGTGGACATAACTGCATCCTTAACACAGGATCGTGATTCCTTACTTTTTCATGACCATTGTAAAAAGTATTAATACGTAAAGACTGCTATGGATATTGGTAGGCAACAGTTGCCCTAGTCTGTATAGAGGTTCATGTGGAAAGATAACTCTTCATAAAGAGTAGTTTTTTGCATGGGAATTATGTCCTTTTGTAGTAAAAGAACGTGTCTGGATCTAGAGAAGGAACAGAGCAAGCACTGCTAGGCTGTTGTGTTGCCTCCATCTCTGAATAGCGGTCATGTCACTCTAGTAGAGTTTGTAGAGGTAATGAAGGTAGGGCTGTGCTGGCTTTTCTTAGAACAGTTATGCTTTTTGCAATTGGAGATACTGTGTGAGCATATTATATCTTCTGATGGAAAAATAAGTATTTAAAAGTGATTACACACACTGTATGTTGTGTCTTTGCTTGGATTCTCTGTCACCATTTCGACGAAGCTGTGATTTTACAGAGTTGCTTAAAAGCATTGCTGCTGAACAGAGCGTTCCTGATCCAAGTCACAGTACTGGCTGCCTCTTTAGAACTGGTATTTATGTTTAGAGTTAATAATTCGATCTTGTTGAGAATGAGCAATTGGATTAATATGCTGCCCTGATGCTATTCTTTTGTGCTTGCACTGCTGCTGTGAGGAAGAATGCAGATGAGGGAGGGTGAAGGATTGCAGTGTCACTGTACTTCTGTGGTACTGGTCTTAAAATTGCCAATCTCACAGTATGATTTTTATGACTGGCTTGAGCTGCACATTTGAGTAGAGACCCTATTAACAGCTTTTGTTGTTGTGTTTTCCTCTTCCCTTAGTTTTGTGTGCCTTATCTAGATTTCTAGCCTTCTTCCTTTTCCAGAGGGGCCTTATCTTAAACGGGTTTTTTTACCCTTCTTTGAAATCAGCAACATAACTTCCTGCACAGAGTAGCTAGAGACTACCACTTAGGTTTAAGGCTTTTTCTGTTTTGTGTATAGTAAGAGTAATGACTTAAACAGATTCTGGAAATGCTGCTGTTAATAGCTCAGTCTTAATACAGTTTTTTACATATGTAAAACATGGTACTTCCTCACTCTTAGGAATAAATGTCTTTATTTTTCAAGTGATAATGAAAGCAACACACCACAATACGTGGATGTCAAGGTCAGAACTTTCATGGAGTGGGTGTTATAGATCTCACAATATTTTGTTTATCAGTTTTAGGGGAAAAACCTCACTTAAGAGGTAACAAAACAAGGTTATAAAACTGACATTTCTGTGGCATTACAATTTCTTGTTATAGATGCTTTTTTGCTCATGATTCATCTCAAGTGAATATAGACAACTATATTTGCCCATGCAAAGCATATACTGGGTTTAGGTGAGATCATTCCTCTTGGTTGTCTTTAAATACAACTTGCTTTATCTAGACATCTTGTGATAGCCATCTCATAATCTGGGATGATTGCATTTCACTTGATAAGTGACTTACTACGAGTCAAGTAAGGACCAGATCTGGTTTGTGAACTCCCTCAGCAAGATGCTGGATTTAATTCCTTCATAATGTTACTGCAAGGTCCTGCTAAGCTCAGTGTTCTGACATCCTCTCTTTCTGCCCTTTAAAACACAAATATGGGGCCTTTGTCTTCTGGCTTTTTGTAACTAAGCTTTCATTGCTTACCTAAATATTTCCACTCATTCTACCAACCATATCAGGACCCACTGCTGAGTTTTCTAAGTGCCTCTAGGAATTTTTCATTAAGGTTCTTATTTAGATTTTTTTCTCAAGTGAGCTTTTTTCCTTAAAATCAATTGACTTTGGAATGCTTTCTTTAACAGCAACTTACAAAGAATGCAATGAAGAAATAGGTTCTGAAAGAGGTAAGTAGCTTCTTCACAAATAACATGCAATTTTAATTCGCTGTTAACTCAAGGAACATTCTCTTCCTTAAGTTGCTGGAAGTAATTGGGTAAAAAAGAAGGCAGTGGTATGGGTAAATGCGTAACCATCTCAAAACTGTTCATGCAACATGAGTTGCCAAGCAAATACTGTTAAACTTCGTATGTTTAAACTTTGTTCATCTTTAAATTGCTGGACAACAGTGGTTGTTGCCACCTAAATAAAGACTAACTTTTTGGAATGGAGTGCTGTAGAATTCCTCTGTTGCTGGCTGTTTCTTCTTTCTAATGGTAAAGCTTATCTACTTGAGACACAAGTGTTAGAGAACTTAATTGGCAAAGTGAGGGCATCTGAGTGATGATAGTCATTAAAGCAAACCACAAAGGAACAGTAGATTGTCAGTTTCAGATGCAGTTTCAAATAGCATCTGGGATGCTATTTCTAGAAAACAGGCTTGATGTGTTTTACTGAGTGCAAGTTAATAAATAGAATTTTGTGATTTGTATGTGCAGGAGATCAGGTTGAAATGCATGATGAATAATGACTTTCTGACATGTTGAAAGTGTCAATTGGGACAACCTATTAGAATGTTTACTTACATGCAGTGTTTTTTGCAAATGACTTTAGCCTTATTTTGCCTTTCTCTTACTCTTGAAATGCAAAAAGGCAAATAGTAAACTCCTGACTTTTGTATGAATAATTTTGGTTCCTGATCCTTCCTCATTTGAGGTTCCTGTGAAATGGCTTTACTACTGCTAACCTTTCAGTGAGCATCAAATAATTAATTTTATACCTCTGAGTTTATTAGCTTGAAAAATACTTTAAGGAATACAGAACTATAAATGTACTGCCATGAACAGATTAGTTTTATCCTTGTGTATTAATAAATGCATTGTATTGAATAGGATAATTTATAGTGTAGTGAGGTTTTGTGGTAAATTGGTTTTTGCATGGTGGTAAAGTAGAGCCTGATTTAATTTTTCTGAGTAGCTCTTCAAAGTAAGGTCCTTGAGCAAATGTGAAACAAGAATGCTTTACAAAAGTCTGACTTTATTTGTAAGTGAGTTTTAGGTCTAATAGTATAAAACTAAGTTCTAATACAATTCATTTATGAAATTTCCTGCCTTCCTGGAACGCGGAGAGAAGTCTGAATGACATCTCACTGAACTTAACTTCAGTATCTCCATACTTAAAATAGCTTTCATTTAAGTTTTCTTTATTTTCATGAGTGGTTCACTTTATATTGTTCACTCTAGTGGTTGTGTTCTTAAGGTCCAAAGGTGACTTATGTGCCCCCTCCTCCACCTGATGATGAACAAGCCATCTTTGCACGTTATCAAACAGGAATTAATTTTGACAAGTATGATGAAAATGTTGTCGAAGTGTCAGGACTTGACCCTCCAGCACCATTACTGGTTAGTGAACTCATTCATCTAATGGTTTATGTTGAGCATGATTCTGCAAGGATGTATACTGAGTCTAATATTCACTGCTAATGAAAGTATTAATAAAGATTTTAAATCTTGCAGACGGTACTATGTTGGAAGGAGATGCTCCCCATTTGAAAGATATAAATCTGAACTTAAAATTACATTGACAAATTACAGAAATGGCCCAGAGAAGGTAATACTGGATGGACAGGAAATACAGTCCTTAAATTGCAGAAAAATACCGGTTTAGATCTTTAAAGAGGTCTTTGCAGCAGTTTCTGGGAAGGCTGGTAGAGTCGTTGTGTTGAAGTCTGTTACTGGGGGATCTTTAACGATGTAAATGAACACCTGTCAGAAAAATTTTCAGTTGGTCCAAGAGGTGTTTTCTGAAGTAATTTCTAGCCCTGTTTCCTGTGGCTGCTGTTTATTATTTAAAAGTAATATATAACTTTGCTTCTACTCCATACCAGGTGGCTAGTGTTTAAAAAAAAAAACCTCTTTTTAGGGGAGAAGAATGAGGAAGAAGGGTGGAGGGGGTAGTAGCACCTCTGTTGAAAGAGAAGATGCAGAGTTTTTTTCCCCATCCATCTTCTGAAAGGTTTTCTCACTGACGTTAAACTCATCTTGTCATGTATGGTGCTTTTTGGTTCTGGATAGGGATGTTGCTTTAGCTCCCCTTACTAGTTTTAGCACAGGGACTAAGTGTGTATCTCGTATGTGAAATGAAACTCAAGAGTTTTAGTTT
Source organism: Fulmarus glacialis (assembly GCF_000690835.1). Taxonomy (NCBI): domain Eukaryota; kingdom Metazoa; phylum Chordata; class Aves; order Procellariiformes; family Procellariidae; genus Fulmarus; species Fulmarus glacialis. The sequence goes on from NW_009214357.1 coordinate 11,181, forward strand.
GTTTTCATAGCATGCCATGATGTGAGTTCACCTGCTTGAATACAGATGTATGGCTTCTGAGCAGTTTTCTCTCAAAGCTAATAAGACCAGCTGAAGGCCTTCACTGTCCTACAAACAACTGTACTTGAATGGCATTAGCAGGTTGAAGAAACCTTTGGGGCTTTTACCTGTAGGAACCTTGGCAATCTAGATGACTGGTGAGACCCCCTCAAAAGTTAATGCTTTTTAGTGTTTGGATGTCTGTATCCTATGGTAAGCATCTCAGTTTTTAAAATTTAACTTCTGTGGTTAATGATTTTTCCTCTTACAGGCTTTTGAAGAAGCTAACCTCTGTCAGACTTTAAACATGAACATTGCTAAAGCTGGATACTCTAAACTTACTCCAGTGCAAAAGTACAGCATTCCTATTATACTGGCAGGACGGGATTTAATGGCATGTGCCCAGACAGGATCGGGAAAAACTGTAAGCATTTTGTGTAATATTCATACTACTGGACGTGTGTGACCTTCAACTTTTAGGTGGATGCCTCAGTCTTCCACGTGCCAAGTGCTTCACAGCTTGTTGTTCAATGATTTGACTTGCACTGCAATGGCAGGTGTAGTATTAAGCACAAATGATGTTGGGTGGGTTGTCGCATTTTTGGGCTGAATTTCGTTTTAATTTAAGAACTAGTGTCTTGATACAGCAGCCCAGTCTTCAGGACTACAGATACAGATTCAGAAGTATAGGCAGTCACAGAAACTGCTGATGAGAAAAAACCTCAGCAGTTGAAAGTTAGGGTTTCTTTCTGTGTTGAGGGTATTGTCTTGGGGTTTTTTTTTTGTGTTGGTATGTGTGTTTTGTTTTGTGTGGTTTTTACTTTTGTTTTTGTTTTTGTTTTTTAAACTTACACCAGATTGTAACAGTGTGGTGTGCTGGTTTGTCACCCTTAGTTGGATCAAGTCTGATCTGCATCAGGCTCAGGTGATTCAGTATTAATCATGGAACAGTGTTGAGAGTTGATATTAAGTTGACAGTTGTCTCAACTTGTTAAACTGTCTGATGTACCCAAATCTAACTACTAATAGCTCTGTATGAGAATATTTGGATATTTACAGCTTTTTGTTGTTCAGTATAGTGTGGAATTCTAGCTTTGTTGTTACATAGCTTATTAGTTACTTGTTTTGAAAAACCTCTTCTGTTTGCAGGGGGGGAAATATCCAAAGCTTATGCTAAAAGTATTCTGAATGCTTTTGGGACTGCTGTACAGATTTTATTTTGGGGGTAACTAGTCTTATGAAGTAGGGGTGCTCGTGCAGCTGTATTGCAAACTGATCTGCTTTGTAGTAGTCTGGAGTATGGTGATACATGGTTACCTTACAAATCTACTGAAGCTAATAATGCAAAGCTTGTAACTAAATGTTAAGGAGGGGTTTTGATCCTGGGGTACATAATTATCAATGTATGTCAGCATGATGTGTGAAACTGCCTGGAGAACCCAGAAGTTAGCTAGTGCATGACAGTGTTCCTGCATTATTAGGCTTTTAAGGTCCAGAGAGATATTTTCATGCTTCTTAAACGAGGAGAAATAAGCTTAAATATTCTGTGGTGCGTTCAGGTTAATCCTTTTGCAGTCTGATTTCCTTGAAGTTGATAGTGTGCTGTATCATTGTAGCTTTAAGATTGATACATAGCTTCTAGTGTGACTGATGAAAGCTTTAAGGCTAAACAGCATAAATACTGATGCTTTTTTTAGGCAGCTTTTCTTCTACCAATTGTGGCCCACATGATGAGAGATGGCGTAACTGCCAGTAGTTTTAAAGAGCAGCAAGAACCGGAATGTATTATTGTTGCCCCAACTAGAGAACTGATAAATCAGATCTTCCTAGAAGCAAGGAAATTTGTGTATGGGTAAGCTTTTGCACTGTTACCTGGTATTGATTATTACTTTGAATGAACAGCGCTTTATTTTTTTCATGAATACTTTCAAAAATTTTTCTGTGCCAATCGAATGACTACAAACACTTGAATTTAGATGGTGATACTGGCTAGCAGGTTTCTTATTATATGGCTGGGGATTTAAACTCCTAATCTTCCTGATATTGGGGGTGGGGGAGGGGAGGTGGGGGCAGGGAGAGGCTTAGTCCAGCTTGAAGAGGAGGTAAGTACTAAACTTGTGTCACATCATCTTTACTGATGAGAAAAATGAAATTTCTTAAATGAAGTAACTTAAATTTAGCTTGCCTTATGTAATTTGTATTGGCTTTTATTTTCGTCTTGACAAAAATAGAGGTATGTGTTAGAGGGTTTTAGTTAACTTTCAGTGATGGTTTCTAATAACTCTGTACTTCCCAGTGTTTATGGTCTTGGACAGAAATTTCACAGTTCAAGTAACTCATTTAGCTCTGCTTCTTCAAAACAGAACAAAAGGTCTAAACTTGTCATTGAGCTCTTGGATGTTGCGTGAGAGTACATTTGTACTAGTTTGCCAGTCATCTTTCTGCTGCTAAGTGGTACGTTTCACCAGTGCACAGGAAGAGAATTAAATCTATTGTCTGTAATGGCTTGTTACTGTTAGGAGGTGGAATGGAGAACATCGTCAGTGCAAAATCTGGTGGGCTAAATTAAATTAGACTTGCCTTGTTCAAGTAAACTTATGCTTGGAGGCTGTCTCTGCCTTTGGGAAGTACCATCATGTTTGCATATTCCTTACTAAGCATGTTACTAAGAATAGCTTCTTAATCTCTAAAACTGTTCTGACTATGTAGCTAGTTCTATTAAGTATGCTATTTTAAACTAGGTACAGATTATTTCACAATAAAATAGCTTTCGAATTTAGAAAGATTCTGCTCCAGCTGCCCTGCAGTAAAAGCAAGATAACCTACATTTTGGGGGCAGTTATCAGGGTGTGAATCTGTTGCCGCTAAAGAATTGCATGCATATTGCTCAGTTCAGATTTATGATATTCTTAAGCTCTGTGGTTTAGTTCACAAATAGGAATATGAAATATGTATATTAATAGATAGTGGATAAATGTTGAAATGTTAGGAGTCCAACCTGTTTCTATTCTTGACTAAAGCTTTCTGAAAAGTTCCAATTAAACATGATAAAAATTTATCAGGTTTATCTGATTCATGGTTGCTGCATATGAAGCTGAATCAGTATCTTCAAGAATAGACAGTTTTAATTTGGGCATGAAAATATGCATTTTATGCATGTAAAAGCCTTAGCAGGAGGTTATAAAGATAAGCTTGTAAACTTCCTCTTAAGCTGCGTAAGGTAGTTCTTGCTCATAGAGGTGGTTTTCTACAAGAGGAGAATACCTGATGTAGCTCTAGTCAGTAGATCTAACCAAAAATCTAGTAGGAAGAGCACTAAGTAGTTTAGCGTTTGAATGGGTTTGCAGTCTAATGCTTGAGTGGCACACTGCATGGCCAGTGTGATTAGTTGCTTTACAAAGATCCACCTGTGTTTTTTTTTTTTTGCCCTGTCCTTTCAAGGTGTGGAAAGATTACTTCTGAAGCTCTAAAGGCGTATATTTGGTGGTTCTGCTTTTCTAAGTATGCTGTATAAAAGGGGACAATGTCTAACACCATTTTGGCTCTTACTGCCAGTAACTCTCAGTTGAAGGGAGAGGGGAGAATGCAGGTGAAATGAAGTGTTCTTTCCAAGTAAGCCACCTGTGCAGGCCTCTATTATGTAGTATGAATAGGAACTTTGAGCTTATGGTAAGTGAGTTTCTGGTATTGGGTCCTGCTTTTGGTTATAAGCTGTGCTGTATGGTGAAGGAATCGAACCACTCTAAGCGGAGATCGGTCACAAGTGGTGTCCCTCAGGGGTCCATGTTGGGACCGGTACTGTTTAACATCTTCATCAGTGACATAGACAGTGGGATCGAGTGCACCTGCAGCAAGTTTGCAGATGACACCAAGCTGAGTGGTGCGGTTGACATGCCTGAGGGACGAGATGCCATCCAGAGGGACCTGAACAAGCTTGAGAAGTGGGCCTGTGTGAACCTCATGAGGTTCACAAGGCCAAGTGCAAGGTCCTGCACATGGGTTGGGGCAACCCCTGGTATCAATACAGGCTGGGGGATGAAGGGATTGAGAGCAGCCCTGTCAAGAAGGACTTGGGCGTACGGGTGAACTAAAAGCTGGACATGAGCTGGCAATGTGCGCTCGCAGCCCAGAAGGCCAACCGTATCCTGGGCTGCATCAAAAGAAGCGTGGCCAGCAGGTCGAGGGAGATGATTCTGCCCCTCTGCTCTGCTCTGATGAGACCCCACCTGGAGTACTGCATCCAGCTCTGGAGTCTTCAGCTCAAGAAAGACATGGACCTGTTGGAGCGGGTCCAGAGGACGGCCACGAAAATGATCAGGGGGGTGGAACACCTCTCCTATGAAGAAAGGCTGAGAGAGTTGGGGTTGTTCAGCCTGG
>NW_009214357.1:15711-19086 GCF_000690835.1 Fulmarus glacialis
TAATGGTTTTAAACTAAAAGAGGGTAGATTTAGACTAGATATGAGGAAGAAATTTTTCACAATGAGGGTGGTGAAACACTGAAACAGGTTGCCCAGAGGTGGGAGGTGGTAGAGAGGTGGTAGATGCCCCATCTCTGGAAATATTCAAGGCCAGGTTTGATGTGACTCTGAGCAACGTAGTTGAAGATGTCCCTGCCCATGGCAGGGGCGTTGGATTAGATGAGCTTTAAAGGTCCCTTCCAACCCAAACTATTCTATGATTCTATAAGTAAGCTGGTTTATGGTAGATCTGGTGATTTTTTTACACATTTTCATGAAACAATATTGTTTGCGTACTTACATAATTAATCTGAATTTTTCTCTATATAATAGAACTTGTATAAAGCCTGTTGTGATCTATGGAGGTACACAAACAGGCCATTCAATTCGTCAGGTAATGCAAGGCTGTAATATACTATGTGCCACTCCAGGCAGGCTTTTAGACATCATTGGAAGAGAGAAGGTAAGATCTTAAAACTTAATTTGAATTCCCTAAATACTCTTTTTACATACTGCTTTTCATTCTTCAAGTTCGATAAAAGCAAAGATAGAGCCATGAAAACCAGTCAGTATGTTGCATTTGTACAGGCACTTACTTAAAGTACAAATGAGCTTTTCCTGGAATATCTAAATACCATCAGGTTTTTGGACTGTACTCTTCAGTCCCATTCAGGGCCCACTGGAAAATACCAGTCTAAATCAAACTGGCTGCAGTGTTCTTGGCAATTAAATTTTGTAGTTTAAATACATGGAACACTTTCTCCTGGTTCTCATGGAAAATTCCGTAGCAGATTTTCACTTGATGACCTGTTTGTTTTGCTACAATAGCTTTTATCTGTCTGGAACTACACTAGTATTAATTCTTTGGATGTGTTAATAATTGATTTTATTCAAAATATAAAAAGCTTCAGATGTAATGTTGTATTTGAATTTTTATTTTTCCAGCCATTATAAGTTCAAATTGAAATTGCTACATATTATAATGGTGGCTCAGTGATGTTGCACTGGACAAATGAAGTTTGGAAAAACACTTCTTTGTAATAAACTAGAGATTGGCTTTCTGTGGTTGCCAGGCTTCTAGTCAAAATGACAGTCTTGGTCGCAACAGTGAAGTTGTAATGTCCTTAATGCTTTCTGGCATAATTTTTTTCAGAACAAGGAGTTTTTTGAGAATGTGTGAGGGTTATATGAAAGAACCTTTCTAAAAGTCAGACATAATTTCAAAACAGATGTGCTGAATAATAGTCGGTCTGTAGGCTCTATCTTGGTTTACATTGCTGAACCAAGCTCTGAAGCAGTTCAGTATATACGTACTGTTAGAATTAGTGCAAATTAAAAAGTCAAATAGAGGTTGAGATGCAAATAAAACATAATGCACATAGGCATTTATTTGTGAATAAATAACTTCTACTAGAAAGAAATAAGTAAAAGGTAGATTTTGATAATTAGGACGTTCTATTAGTTTATATTGTCAGTGAACCAATACAGTTTTTCTTTCACTGAAATACTTGCAGATTGGTTTGCAAAATGTGAAATATTTGGTGCTAGATGAAGCGGACCGCATGCTTGATATGGGTTTTGGGTTAGATATGAAGAAGCTGATTTCTTACCCAAGCATGCCACCAAAAGACAAACGTCAAACACTAATGTTTAGTGCCACTTTTCCTGAAGAAGTTCAGAGGTGAGTAAAGTAAAAATGGAAATATATCTGAAGATGTACTTGTATAGAGCTAAATGTCTGAAGAGTTGTTAAGAGCACTCCTTATGTTTAAAAGCTTGTAATCTTGCTAGAAGATAACTCAAAAGCCATAATGTTAACATTCCTTGCTGAAGATTGCCCTTTTTTTAGGTAACAGAATTAGTAACTTGCATAGATTACCTGCTTAATTTAGGTGGGGACTCTAAAGCAACTTAAGAAGTTTGTCTGAAGGCTTTTAAATTCTGCTTCGGCAGAAGTCCTCATACTGCCCGTTTGTTTCTTGTCCCTCGCCCACCATGTCTGTGCAAACTCAAAAACAGTGATCTTGCTGTTTCACAAGCCGCACTGGTAGTGCTGTCTTTGGCACCAGGGCATAATATAACCAGATACCGCAATTAATTGCTCAGTTCACTAGCCTTTCTGATATGCAATTCTTATTTACGTGCTTAAGTGCTATTTGTTTTCGGTAGTTTTAAAGCTTCCACAAATGGGTTTAGGGTATATCTTACACTTACTCACTACCCCTGAAGTTCCACTTTCCAGACTCTGAGAGAACAGTCTTCAGCAGATGGTAGTGGGATTGCTGAGCCTGGGAGTAACGGAACAAAACACCCCATTCTGTGTAGGTGGATGGAAATTATTCAGTATTTCCATTTTTGAAGAGACAGGCATCTGAATACTCATTCTTAAATCAGAGGAGTCTAAACTTCAATTTGAGCAGTTCACATAATTTTGGCAGCCTGTGTGGTAGGGATATTGTTGTGACAGTATCACTAAAAAATACCAGTAAGCATATTACAGTTTGAGAGCATGTAAACTGATCAGACCACTGCAGTGGTCTGCATCACTGCATCACTGAAGTATGTTAGTACTTCAGTGAGTGAAATCCTGACAACTTTCTTCTGGCCTTCAAAAAGCCTGAAAGATCTTTTTTGAGGTGGGGAGAAAACGTCTTCAGTAGTTGACTGTCCTGAATGAAAGAGGGAAATGAGCTGCTTTTTCCCATTCAATCAGTTAATACTGACAGCTGTTGAAGAGATGAATTGCCTTTCCTTAAGTAGGATTGAATTTACTTTAAACTCAGTCTTAAGTCACCTGTTGTGGCTTTGGTTCCTCAGTGAAGACTTTTTTCCATAGAGTTTTTTGTATTGAAAGAAGGTCTTGTCGTGAACTAATAGCGGCCTTGTTTCTGCAGCTGGGAAACAAGCGTTCAAATGATACTGTACCTGAGTGTGGTTCATGTTCATTCCATGTGTTCATTGTTTGTGTGGGAATGTGGTCTCAGTTCGCACTGCATCCTGGGAAAAGATCAGGTGTGTCTCCCTTTAAGATGCACAGTGATGCTGATTGGCTTAGGTTTTGGGTTGAGAGAGGAATCTTGATCCCATGATCTCTTTATCTGTTGTCTTTATCAATGTTTCTCCTGCTGTGTGTTTTTGCTACATACTGAGGGATGAGTAAAGAGTACTGTAACTACCAGCATAAGAAAGGAGGAGATCCCTTCAACTGTGCAAGATGTTTACTGTCTGCTTCTGTTTAATGAAAAAACCCCCATCCAGATCTACCTTTCTAGTGTCAGTTTTGCAGGATTTACAAGTCTGCTGCCTCCCTGGGTTAAGGACATTACTAGGAAACTC
>NW_009214358.1:0-3073 GCF_000690835.1 Fulmarus glacialis
AGGGGGCAGGAGATAACGGGCTTCACCATCGCGCCTTCTTGGGTTTTGAGGGGGCTTTTTTATTTACAATTTTCTTTTTTTGCTTTTTTTTTTCCCTTTTGAAGCGAGGCAGTGTCTTCTTCCCCAAGTTTAGTTTTATATTTTTACTGCCCCGCCGGGGAATATACCGGTTCCTTGCTTTTCCGTCGACCTGCTGCCGCCCGGCTCTCGGCAGCCGCTGGGGCTGGGTGAGTCCCTCCTCAGCCGTGTGTGGAAACCACCCCCCGCCCCGCTCTCACTGAGGGCCCAGCGGCACGCCAGCTCCATTTCATCCGAGAAGAAAATGTCAACTGTAATTTTTAATGACTGATATTTAACCTTTAACCCCAGCGCCTGCTCGTACACCACACGAAAGTCTCTTCCCCATGACACAACTTTTCATCCTTAGATCTCAACGCGTTTTACGTGGCAAAGTCACCATTTTCTGATCTCACAGATGGGGAGCCGACTTCTCTGTGCTGCATGAGGCAGCAGTGCAGAGGAACCCCCCCTGCCACGTCCAAAATTTTGGTCAGTAGAACATGCTCCTTCCCAGCTTTGTCACACTATATATAGAGTACCTAGCTGGCTACATAAATGTAAATAAATGTACATTACATGATAATATAATGCAAGTTTTGCACTATAAACTTGAATACTTGTTCTAAAAGCTCCTGGTTAACCAGCCTGGTTTGACAATTGAAAATAAACGCACCCGCATCATTTTCCTGTTACTTCCAGCACAGATTTGGCTTTCCAAGTGTATGTATTTTGTCAGCATTTATTTTTACATTTCCATTTCTTTAACTTCTATTTCTCTTCTACTATTCCCTTAATCATACTGACATTTCTTCCACAAAACATCTACTTCTAACTAGTTACTTCATGTTGGAGACATTTTTCTGGGCTATTCTATTTATGTTTTAATTACTGGGAGTTTTTCCTCTTAAATCTTTGTTGAGTAAACTTAATATTATTATTCCTTTCATTGTTTTAGAAAAAGAATTCTTTTGTAAAAACATGCATTTAAGCATTCTAGTCAATTAGCTTTATATTAATATATTTTCACAGTCTAGTTCACCGAGAGATGATATTTTCTCAAGCTCTGACAATAAGGATTTTCATGACACCAGGATCAGATGCAGTTTTCATTCCCACACGTGTATTGAAAACAACACAAGGCATGTAACAGAAGTCTGCAGAGAGATTCATGCAGCCTGAAATTTGACTCAAATATACAGCCAAGGAAACTTCCCCTTCCATGAAAAAATTATTTTTGAAAGAAAGAAAAGGGCTTTTATCCCTAAGCAGGACAAAAAGTCATATATATTCACCAACAGGTAAAGCAAATGTTACTTCCACAAAAATCATAAGCAGTCTTTTTCCCTGCTATTTGCTTCCTAAACAGCCAGAGCACCTTGGAACTTGGGTAGCCGCAGTTTCTCAGGAGTCCCCAAGAGAGCGGGAGACTAGCCAGGGAAACAGACTGAAAAATTCCCAACTAGCTCATCTTAGAAGTACTAATGTATTCTTTCTAATCTGATGTTAACTCTGCACGGCTGTTCTGTGTTGCTATCCCAGCTCTTTTCATGGGAAAGGCGGTTTCAGAAAAAGTCTGTAACGATGCTTAGTCTCATTCTGGAAATAATATGGAAAAGGAATAAACACTGCCTTCCTTTTGAAAAACAAAACCGAAAAAAATTTGCATTTCTGCATTGCTTCCCCTTGAATTCCATGTTTTGAACATCAACATACATTTAATAAAACTGCTAGTAAGATTTTGTGCAGTTCCGTAAAGTTACAAATATATTGAGGCTAAAAATAAGATTACAACTACAAGACTGTTCCCTTCATAAGCCGAAGCTTATGAGAAAGTAGGTTTGAAAAATACCGAATGTACATGATGACTGAAATAACTTGTTTCAAGCTTTTAAATGTTGATTGATTATCAGCAGGCATAGGCATTTGATACATATTTGACTTCTGCTGTTGTAAAAGCGCATTTGAAAGTGGGAGTATTTTTGTGGTATAAATTAAGAATATATTAATTTTCTCTTTACTGCACATTTTTGCATATTTAAACACAAATGTATTAAAATACATAATTATGGTGTCTCTACTTTTTTCTACTCTATATAAATACATGCTTTTGTTGGGTTATTACTTAAAGTGAAATTCTGGACCTCTTGAGATCAATACTAATATGTGATATTAACTTCAATGGAGCTAAAATTTTAATCTTGTGGTTTTATTCGCAACTCAGAAATTAGAACAAGAGAGTATTTTGTTAGTGAAAGTGAATAGGCTGTTTTCAGCCACACGTCCCAAAACCACTGTTACTAAAACTGGAAAGAGAAAACAGCAATCAGGAAGAAACTTTAATATGTAATGATATTGGCTCTAACTGGAAGTTGCAGATCCTGTTTCCTGTAATGAACAGGAGAACCCAAAACTGTAGTCAGAAAAACTACTATACGCAATGCAAGAAGGATGGGAACAGCTGCACGTCACATACCACACAAACAGCCAGTATTTCCTTTTGATTGTTCTGGAATTGGTTACCGTCTCTAAGAAAAGGAAACGCCTGAGAGAAAATTCCAAGAGGAAAACTATTCATTGTCATAGTTTGCTAACCTTATGCCTACGCATAAGGGGTGCAAGTGAAATTTTACGCACTCAGCATCTATTTTTGCCAGGAATAGGAAACAGTGTATCATCACAACCTCTTCCTCTACCCTTACTCTGTGTAGCGTTCCTACTCAGCTCTGACACACGTGGTTCCTTTGGCTTCTACCAGCCTGGGCGTCTCCACGCGGTACCACTGGTACCGGCAGCCATCGCCTCAGGAGCCACCACGACCCTTGACGTCCCCCCGTCAGCGTGGCATTCTTGTGTACGTTGCACATGTACACCGGGACCCCGACACCAGTCCCTCTCCGCGCTTTTTCTTGGTAGATACACCAACTGAGCGTGGCCTGTCCTTGCCGAACTCTTCCCAAAGCCTGTGACCCCCTTCCAGCCCTCCCGCCGGCCCTGCGGCCCGGCCGGCCCGAGG
>NW_009214359.1:0-309 GCF_000690835.1 Fulmarus glacialis
ATGCCAAGCACCCGGATATGCCCAGCACCCAATACCGCAGTACCCAGCACCCAAAGCACCCAGCAGTCCCGGTGCCTCGGACCCATCACTTGGAAGTGCCCAGCACTACAAATATGCCTGGCACTCATACATGTTCAGAACCCACTGTGTAGCAAGGTGTGCGAGGTGTGGTAGATATTGTGCGTTGGGGGTGCTGGAGGTGGCTGAGAAGGGTCTATCAAGGGAAGGTGAGACTCGCCTAAATCTTTCAGTCCTGCCTACTTGTCTGTGGGAGCCCGAAGGTATGACTGACAGATTTAGGCGAGTCTC
>NW_009214359.1:337-638 GCF_000690835.1 Fulmarus glacialis
GAGGGGAAAAGGAAGCGCCCCCAGAAAGGGCTGCCACGAAAGGCACGAGCAATAAACAGCTTTCAATCCTGGTTCCGTCTGCAGCGCCATCTGGTGGGAAGCCGTTTCGCAAATGGGCTCTGGTGACGGTAAGGCATAGTTGGGAAAACTAAGGGAGGGGGCCAGTGTTGTCGGGGCTGGGAAGGGGCTACTTCTCTGTTGGATCCCCATGCGGTGGGTGGCGTTATCTAACGCAGAAGGGTCTCGTTATCTAACGCAAAACCTCACCCTATCCCTGCTGGCGATTATTCGGATCTGTATC
>NW_009214360.1:0-7802 GCF_000690835.1 Fulmarus glacialis
GGGCACCTGCCTCGGCCCCCACCCCCGCCTGCCTCCCACCCGCCGGGGGCGGCTGGGGTGCCGGGCTCCCGCAGGAGCTCTCCCCTCGCCGGGAGGGGAGGACGGAGGACGGATGGAGGACGCTGCTTTGCAAAGGCTGCGTTGTGTTTCCGAGTGCACTTCTCTGTCCCGCCTGGGGATCTGTACATCTCCAGAGCTTACACACACGCCGCCTATGCAGGTGACCAAATCTACCAATGCAAATTTTGAAGAATAAGTTAGAAAACACCTCAGGAGCGACGCAAGCACAGCAATCCCATCCCAGTGCATCCAAGGACTGGCTGAGCTCTACCAGCCCCTTTCTGAGAGTCACCTGCACCAAGGGGTTGCACTAACCATTTCCCACCATACCAGTACCAGGCCAGAGAGCTCCCAAGCTGTGAAACCTCCAGGATGGCACACAGCACACAGAGAGGGAGGGTTTCCCTGACCCACAGAGCGAGCTTCTGCACGTGGGAATTTACACGGCATCAGCGCAGCCTCTGTGCAAGTGCCCGTCCCATGGCACATGCCACCATCCGCCCACAGGCAGTTCCCTTCCAGGAGTCACGGGAGTTACGGAGCAGACATGGGCTACTGCGGCTGATCAGCTGGAAGATGGGAGGAGGAGGGCACAGACCCAGGTTTATGTGGACAGGGCAGAGGGATATGGTTACAGTCAAAGGGGTGTGTGATGGAAGGGTGAAAAGAAGAAGTAACTCATCGTTCTGTGTGTGTGTGAGAGCGAGCACTGCCCACAGCCCACTGCAAAAGCCATAGCCACCACTGCCATGGCACCAGAACAAGCTGAGTTTGCCGATCCTCCTAACAGGACTGTTTGCTTCAGCTTTCCAGTCTTAGAAAGTGAATTAAAAAGGAAAATCCAAACTATTTTGTGTTAATAAAAACTGAATATTCTTACTAAAAAATTGGAATATTAGAAAATGGTGTTAGTGCAAAAGTTAAAGGGATGTTTAACAGGTCACCAGGAAAAACTCTTATGAATTGCAGGTTGCCAAACTTGTAAAGTACCTACTTTTTAAATCAACACATTTTAAAATGCTTTAACAGATTTGTCTGCTAAAATTATTATAAAATGCCCAGTGACCGTGAAAATGGGAACACAACTTCTATTTAGAAAGCCTGAAGATTTTTCAAGCCATCCTCATCATGTCTGTCTTCAATAGGCAAATATCTGACACATTAGTATCATTCCTTTCTTTTAGCTGGTAAAAATTCCCTGACAATGAGTTCCACAAGTTATTTTCCACTATATAAAAAAAAAAAAAAAACAACCACCATATTTATTTGTTTTATATGTAATAATTCCGCTGGATGCTCCCTATTTCTTGTGTCATGAAAACAAAGAAATAATCATTCCCAAATTGTTTTCTGTGTGCCACTGAGTTCACAGCATTTATCATATCCTCAGTCATTTTTTCCAAGCTGAAAAAAAACTCGATCTCTGTGACTGAAAGCTGTGACTTCGATCACTTCTATCACCCTATTCTACATGTATATATTCTTTACACTAATTAGTATGTCGTCGCCTAGCTTGCTTATAGCATAAGAACTCTCAATGGGTTTCTCCAATTCTTGTTTAATATTTCCTAACACTGGATTCACTTTTTACTTCCCTAAATGTATTCAGACACAAATCCATAATAAATTCAAAACATTTTCCCTGAATGGCAACTGCTAATTTAAAACCCATAGTTGTATATGAAAAGTCACACGCATTTCCCCTGTGCATGTAACTTTGCATTAATTACTTTTAACTCATAAGAAGAAGATGTAGCACAGAAAGAAGTGTGGAACTAGCAAAAATGTGTAGTGTTTTTTAGAGAATTTAGGATGTTTATTATAAACAATCAAACATATAACCATAGAAATCTCTTGTCTCACCCATACACCAGCAAATAGCTAACAAATCAGGACCTAATTGTTTGATTGCACCATTTCCTGCAGTTATTAAAGCAATTTTCATGCATGATTCTAGCAAAACAGTTAGAAATTTAAAAAGAAAAAATTGAGATAAACAGGCAATCTTTGGAAGTATTTCCCTTACCTTGTGTAAGGTGATTTCTATAGCCTTTTTTTTTTTTTTTCATTTCTGAGGAAACAACTAAACACTGGAGCTCCTTACACAGAAATCCCTGCCAGGCAGAGCAGGTTGCAGCTCCTTCCTTGTAGCCGTGGTCCCTGGGAACTAGAGAGCAGGAGGCTGCCTCGGAGCTCATGCCAAGGCGCAGAGCAGCCCAAGGTCTGGCAAATCCCAGAAGACTGAAGGACATCAGAGGATCTACCTGTCTTTGGGACCAAGTGCTTGCAATGTCTGAAGCGCTGCAGCCCTCCCAAAGGAGCTGTTTTTTAAACACTTGGAGGGTGAAAAAACAACTGTTTCCTCTGCAGCTCTGAAAGGACAGATGCCTAAACTGTTGAGGGACGCTTAGGCAGACAAAAAGGAACTCCGGGTGACCAGAAAGAGAAGGTGATTCCTTGAATAAAGGAAAACTTGTTTGTTCATTTTTACTGGGACAACAGGATGGTTCTTCACTCAGAAACATCTGCTGCAAAGTTTTATGAGCTGGTGGAGCCAAAGGGGCAGTCCCAGCCACATGGCAAGAACCCTCCCTTGCTCTGGCTCTGGTATCCTCATACTCCATGATGACCCTCATGATCCTGCTCACTAAATTCACAGAAAAACGGTTGCCTTTTTTTTTCCTGAATTATTTTTCTGCTGGCTTAGCAGAGGATCAGAAACGTCCCAGAGACAACACAAGGGAAGCAGCAGAAGGACACAGCGCAGAGCAAAAAGAAGGCATGGGGACCAACCCTTTTGGTGGCAGAGAACCAAGCCATGAGCTTCACCACCTTCACGACACAGTTTTGTAGGATTTGACCTGACCAAGGCTGAGGCTGCTGCAGTCCCACCTTTCACTGCAGGCTTTCCTTTCCCAGCATTGTCCTCTACGCCTCCGTGGTCACACACCATTAATCGGTTCAGGCGGCTGAACGAGCTGAAGTGCAATCACCTCTCCACCATCAGGTTTTGGCCAGCTGAGTTTCCTGAACTGACTCACCATGTAAACTCAAGCTCCAGGCGTAGGAGAGGGCAGGAACATGCCAGAAGGGACAGAAGAGTGGGAGCAGCAGCCCCGGCTGAGATCAGCCCCAGCCCCTGTGCAACCACACACACATATAAAGGAATCCTCAGGTCAGTTAGCGTTTATTATCTTCCTTTCCACTAGATACCCAAGAGCCTCGCACATACTCTAAAAGCACAGCATCCTAGAAGCTGCCTGTGCAATACACACTGAGCAAGGGTGAAATGATGTTCTCACTGCTGCACAAATCTCGAGGTTCAGATGCAGTGCCAGGTACCTGAAGGCGTCTGAAGGAATGGATCCCAAACTGAAAACCTATGCCAGGATTACACAGCATAATGTGAAGTTTCCCACACTACACAGCAAAATCTCCTGACTAGTACAGAAGGCATAAGAAACATGTCTTTTTCCATATTTTTGTGGTAATTGGCCATTTTTCCAGATGCCCAGTATCCTCTCCAAAAAAGGAGATAAAATAGAAGGAAGTAACTTACCAGCAATTAAGAGAGTATTTTTGAAATGTGTTGTCCATATGCACTTCAGCTCAGAAACTTTTCTGACGCACTACCTACAGCATGCATATGTGCTCTCCTTCCCCTCTCCCTCCCATGACCCACACAGGCCCATGCTGGCTCTGTGTGGTAAATGTCCTTTGGTATCTTCTCAGACACACAATCCCAACGGGCTACACAAAGCCTGAGGGAGAGGATGGAGAAGCCGTGCGCTTGGGCCAACACATCTTGAAGAACTCCAGCTATGAGTAACCTCTTTCTCCCTTGAGTTTTCCTTCACAGCACATACGCACAAGGGGGAAACTTGAAACAATGTTTATGCCACCACAGGTTGGCCAAAGCTGGTCTGTGTGCCTTCGAGGTGGGAGGCAGTCAAGGAGGTTCCACACTAGCCCACCAAACTCATGCTGTAGCACCAGCAGGGAGCTTCCAAAATGGGCTCTAGGTTCAGGCACTGAGACAGCACCTGCAGCACCCCTTGCTGAACCAACAGAAAAGACCCCAGGTCTCCACACCACACCTAACACTCCAACACCAAGCTTCAGGGCAGCACGCGAGTCAGGCTTTAGCAAACCCAACTTCAGAAGAGGTTTTATACCAGCAACTATAGCCTGAGCAAACAGGTAGCCCTGTGCATGTGCTCCAAAAAGGAGCACTTCAAGCCTGTTTTCCTGGAGACCAATGTTTCTTATTGTCCCATTCCTCAGAGCCAACTGGTCCCTGGCAACGTGTGAGGCAGTTGAAGGGACAGGCCAAACTGATTGCTTGGTAGAAAATCCAATAGCAAAAGAAGAAGCAGGTCTACTACATAGACTGAGCATGAGACCTTACACCTTGGTACCTGCCCAGGGATCAGTCCTGTGCCTATGGCAGGAGAGAAACACATTTCCAGATAACAAAGCACAAACTCTCAACTCAGCAGGACATATACAGAGAAACATCATTTAAGGGAGAGAAAAGTCTCTCAGGCTAAAAACGTTACACCTCTTGATCTTCAAATGTCAAGAAGTCTCTGGCACAGCCCCACCTCCTGGTACCACAGAGCTCGACATACATTAAACTGGTTTTCTGTTTCTAACAGACCTCAGGCTGGCCAATGCCATATCCAAATAGGGTGGACTCCAGGACTGACCATGCAAAGCATGGGCTGCACAGAATGGCAGTCACCTGGTGTGAATTGTACATGGGGGGTTAATATAACAGATTAGTTAAATGACCTTCTAAAAGATCAGGCAGTACATATAGCCATGCTACCATCAACAGGGACTGCATGCCCTACGGCTCACCTAAACCATTCATCATGGACAATTGCTTTGACAAGTTGCTCTGTCAGGTATGGACAAATCTGCCACCGGGTGATGAAATTTCTGTGCCAGCTTTATATGCAGTGCTGAAACAAGTTGCCACACGCACCCTCTTTATGGGCATCACAGTGTCACCACAGATCACTCACCACTTTGTTACTTTTACTGCCCAAACATGACTGGTCTGGACTGGGGCGAGGCTGTTCAGAGTTACAAAGGAAAGACGCCGTACACACCCGGTATTACACAATACTTCCAGGTCTGTGCTTCCGGGAAGAATTTGTACAAGAAAAGAATGACCTTGAAGCCTAACACCTTATTTCAGGAGAATGAAGTACATTTTAGATACAAGTCCGAAGCAGCTACTACGGCTCTTGGAGAGCACCCACACTCTCTGTGGAGGAAAGGAGAGGAAAAAGATGGGCTGGTGAACCCAAAGGCAGATCTAGGTAAAGGCAATTTTCAGAAGGAGAAGGTATGCATGGCTGTAACAGTTTGAAAGGGAAATAAATATAATTTTAACTGGAGGGGGAAGAGTAGGACGAATCTCTGAGGAGGTCAGATCATCAGGAAGGTGGAGCACTACAGAGATACAAAAGACCATCAAAGGCAGCAGTGAGGAATACCTGGTCTGGAGGGCAATGGGGTAGCAGAGGGGGATTTACAGCGCAAAGATCCCTGCACAGAGATTCATTAAAACTCCAGCCAGCATGGACACAGCACAAAGTATCCATGAAGGATGCTGCAAAGCAGTCCTGTTGCTGCTGCTGCCTGTCTGAATGCCTCAGATGGCCGCACCGGGGTGGCCTGTGAGCACACAGAGGAGTGAAGCTGCCTGTGATGTGAACACCACTCGCAGAGTTACTCACTAGAAACTGCAGTTCTCTGAGCAGTCTTGTACACGTGCCCTTCACCTCTCAGTCCTGCACCCTCTTGAGTTGCTGCAGCTGAGAGGAACATAGGATGTGCCCTTCCCTCCCCAACTATGCGCAGGCCATGTGGGAACACGAGGCACGGGAACACCCACAGGGCTGCAAAGAGAGCCCAGGCACCGGGGTCACAGGCCTGTAGTCTGTGTGCACCCACAGGGCGAGTGGGCAAAAAGACAAACACTCGAAGCAGAAAACAACTGAGCTATCACTTGTCATGTCACTAAAAATCACTAAGGTGATGCACAAGGCTTAGAAATTCACAGATTTCTCTTTTAATAATTTTCTGACGTTTTTAACTAATTGAGCCCCCCAGCTTCTTCCCCACTCCTGTGCCACTAAAGCTTAGACAAGAAATTTCAGAAAATAGATGCTGGCCATACAAAAGCCCACAGACATGGAAAATAACCCAAACCACCCCATATAACTTAGGGAGGGGGAAGGTTACCTAGTGGGATGCTTGCTGGTTTCCCCCACGCTCAGGTGCTGATTGCCATCTTTTTTCTGTGCTGCCTGTTCAGGCTGTAAGGTTTTTGTAGAGATGTCATCTACTTGCACATTTGTGCATGCCCTGATCCCAAGCAGGTCCTGAGCGAGCCACAGATGAAAGAACGAAAACCAGACCAGTGCTCCGAAAGGAGAAGATGGCTGCTCAGATCTAGTACAGCGGGGCAGAGAGTTGCAGTGGCATCAGGATTTCATTTTGGAGAACTGGATCCCTCTAGTGAAGTGCTCGGTGCAGCCTCAGCACAAAAAGATGCGAGCTACTAGCAATTCTATATCCCTGGAGTTTGCACACAGATTTTAAGAACAAATACGAAAGTTTTGCTTCCAGGCAGGAAATCCCTTTTACCACACCTTTCTGATTTACACCGATGCTTGATACACACCACATGTGTCCCCTCCTTCCCTCACCCACATTCACAATGGTTCTGTTCCATATTTAAGTGATGAAAAGTTAAGACCTGTGGTTACAACTTCTATGAGAAGCTTCATTTTGAAGGGCTGCTACATTTCAACTTTATTGCCACGAGGAAAACTGAAAAAAACAAAAGCTTTCAGTCCTTCCCTAACATGAAAGCTGTTGTGAAGACATTTAATAAGTCTAAGTTCTCTCCTGCAAGTTGTTGAAATATTGAAAGCAGAACAATTTATTCCTACAAATGAGTTCCATCTACAATTTTATGCACTAGACTTAATTTCTTCTGTTCAAGGTGGCTGCGGCAGGTTTGGTCAGCATTTTCTCCTGAAGTGCATCTCCGTAGGCAGAGCTTACAACAAATCCTTCGCCTGAGATTTGATACAAGGAGAAGAAAAACAAGGAATAACATTGGGCTTGCTCCGGCTAGGAGACCAAGCGAGAGACGCAGCACACAAACTTACCCACCTGCCTGCGTGTGGGAATAGAGGAACATTCATCTCGGTGAGATCAGATGCTACGTCGGGGAACAGCGGGAGCGAGAGCCATCAGAAAACTGGCAAATGCATCTGCTTTTTCCATTCAGCACTGTGCTGCTGACTAAATCTCTGCAAAACTTCCTCTGTTCCACAGACCTGCCCACTGGGATCTGTCTGGCATTAATTGGCCTTCAAAATTACTTATGGAAATATCTTCAGCTAATTTTTGTAAGTCATTGAGTAAGAAAAAAAAAGTTGTTTTTTTTTTTTTTTAAAAAGCAAGAGAGAAAAATCAATAAATTCTTGCATGCAGGCATGGTATTCTGCTTCTTAAAATAAACGCCTTAGGATGGAGACTTGGCCCTGACTTTTCTACGAAGTTTCTTTGTGTGAATTAAAGGCTGCAAAAGGTGAAAGCCTTTTGTGTAGCTGAGGACGGCTGGGGAGGAGGGCAGCGTCGCGGAGAAGAGGGGAGCCGCGGAAAGCCGTGGGCCAGGCGGTGACTTTCAGAAAGACCCACGATGGCAGAGCGGT
>NW_009214361.1:0-6615 GCF_000690835.1 Fulmarus glacialis
AGCAGCTGCCCAGGTCACATCAAGATCTGCACACTGAGCAGTGCTCACCTCCCAACTCTCAGAAGTTTTAAAAAACCACGGGGCTGCTTCTTGAAAACTTCCCCATTCCCTCATTTACAGATGCTTCCCTTTCCCAGAGTGCTCAGCCTGGAGCAGGCAGAACCACAGCCAGAACTGAGGCCAGCACTGGAGCCTGACTGCGTGGGAAGGCAGCTGCCTACAGAAGACACCAACCAAGCCTCTTTGCTTCAGCCAGCAGCCCCCAACAACCGGAGAGAATCCACCCAACTTGTGCTTTGCCAATAATGAAGATGTTGGAGAGCCTGGTGGCAAAGCTATTGCCATTGATGTCCTTCATGTGAACCATGTCAAACGACCCAGGGTGTCTCTCCCAGTTGGTGATCACCCCAGTATGGCCTAAGTTGGCACCGCCTGTCACTGTGCACAGGTTACCTGGGGTGAAGGAAGATGGGTGTGACAAGAGCTGGCACAAGGTTGAGCTTGGGCTCTTTGAGGAGCGCCGCTGGAGAAGGGCAGGGGCAGAGCCTGGGCTTGCCGGCACTGTAGGGGCCACTGTGCCAAGTCAGCCACCTCCATCCCATGCCTCCTGCTCTTCCTGCCCACAGGTGGGTCACAGGCAGCCACAGGCAGCGGGGCCGATCTTCTGCATCCTGGGAGAAGGTGAATGTGTCCTCACACCCCTCATCACTGTCTCTGAAGCCGAATCAGGGGATCAGCAGAGCCTGGAAGTATGGAGAGTACAAATAAAGTGACAGCAAGCCAATCTGTTTTCAGACTCCTGTGCATACAGCAAAACACCAGATAGCCCAAGTTTCATTAGGGGAGCCAACCCAAAGGCAGATGCTTTCCTGCCCTGTGGGTTGCTTGGGAAAAGGATTTGTGTATGTGTGTCAGGGGAGTGAAGGGGATTTGTCGGGGCAGGGAGGCATATGGCGGCGTTCTGCCACACTAATCTCCCAACGGGGCAGTGGCCATTAAGGAGCCTACACCACTCGGATCCATCTGGCAGCTGCTCCTGGGTGCCCTCGGGCCCTCCAGTCCACACCAGCCAACACGGAGCATGGCAGAGCTGCGCCGAGCCTTCAGCACCGCCATCCCGCTGCCTCCGCCGGGCTGCGCTCAGGCAGGGAGAGGAGGGGAGACCAGCCCTCCATCCCTCGCCCTGTACGGTGGAACAGAAATCATTTTTTTTAGAAATCTCGTAGGACTGCATTTTTTTTGCTAGGGAAATTCAAGTTAGCATGAACGTAAAGATTTGTAGCAGCATGTAGCACATTTGTCTTGTATCCCCTGAAGCCTCTGGGGTACCTGGCTGAGTGAGGAACAAGCACTTTTCTTTAAATCCAAGGATCTCTTACATGGCCAAAGCTCTAACTAGCAATACGCCTGTCTCCCCTAGGGCTAGCTATTGGCAGCAAAACTATAAAAACAAGGTAACTTTTCACTCCCTTTTATCATTTCCCTAACCCCACCCTCCTACAAACCAGCCAGTGGGGAGAGGAAAGTCCTGACACTCCTTTTCCTGAAGGGTCAAAAACAGGAGTAGGAAATAGCTGGGCAACTTTGTGCCCTGTTGGCAACCGCAATTCCCCAGAATACACACAGTTATTGTAGTGATGATAAGCAAGCTACAAATGTTCACATTTCACATTTTTATTTTTTATTAAATTTGTGGATATTGTTTCCTGTAGCAATGCAACAGATGTGTGAAATTGGGAACAAACTGACTGAAAATTGCAGAACACTTTTATCGGCAAGGACATTCAGACAGCTACAGAAATGATAAACAGCTTTCTGGACAACATTACTTAAATCCCTTCGGCAGTGTACCCCTTTTGAAGAAGGGATACAGGATTCCTTGAGTGCACTAAAGTACTATTGCCACTATCATTACTGTTATGAACTTGCATGCTTTCAAAACATTCTCAGTGGCATTTAAAGTGTATGCTACATAATCTAAGACACAGTCAACCTTAAGAAAATGATAAATAGTAATGCATGCAATTCAAAAGCAAGAAAAAGGTCAGGGGAAAAAGAGCATATTTGAATATTCATGGTCAGACGCTTAATGATTAAGAAAGGGATAATCTCCAGTTTTCTCTCCAGTGGTCTCTTCAGTCTGTGTTTTAAAGAACAATATACTTTTAAAAATGAAACAATAATTTGACAGTGCTCACCTAGAAGCTGTGCCTTGTTTTCGTGAAATAAAAGCTCAGTATTTTATGGGGTAAGAACTAGAGGCAAACAGGAAGCCTGTATACAAGCTACTTGACCCAGTACGTCCATAAAGACTGAAGATATAGCTGGTTATTTATTTCTCCTGAAAAAGTTCACTGCCAAAGCAAGCAAATTAGAAACACTTTTTGTCAATATTTTCTACTAAAAAAAAACCCCAATACCTGTTCCACAAAACCTTTACTTTTTTTTGACAAAGTCACTTCTTGGTTGTGGGAGAGGCAATTAAGAGCGTAGGAAGATTGGCAAAAGGTAAATAAAAGTCAGATAAATTGGGTACTTTTTACACAGAAAACAAGATTTTGTTGAAATATTTCCCTTTTTTCCCAAATCAATTCTATGACAAGTTTTGAGCCTTCCTAGTTATAGTACATACACAACGACAAACTGCTTGTGCATATGGATCCTTCTTCCAAGTTGCTCTTGTTGGTTAGCGTAATTCTTTCTGGCTTTTAGCAAGCATAATCTCCTTTAATTGTGAGCCTTCCTTAATGAAGACTATTCTTGAAACTGTCATTTAAAATAAGTCATTAATTGTTTTCCACCCCCCATTAAATATAAGAGGAAGCTATACCATTAATTCTATCACTGCTAACTCCCCACATTGCCAGATGCTGAAACAGAATTGGACTCTGGATTAGAAAACATATGGATTTATTTACACTAGGTAACTTCTTTATTAAAATATCTTAACACAGTCATTACAGAGACTTCTTTCCCAAGCCCCTGCTGTCACACTCCGCTCTGCTCAGGAACACACACCACATCTGCTTTTCACATATGCTCTCCAGTCCCAGTCCACCCACATGGGCCCCATTCGCAGCAGTATGTGCCCCTCCTCCCGAGCCTCAGATGCAGACACACAATGGGGCTGTAGCACTAACAGAAGTACGGTGGGTTCAGATCGGCCTTGGCTGGCTTGGAGATATGCCTAGACTGTTCCTGTTCCAGCATAGCTGGTCTTCAGCGATAGACTCTCCAGCTCACGCCGACGATGCAGAAGGCCCTGCATAGCAGCGCTCCCCAGAAGCAGTGCAGCTTATCCAGCACAAAACTGCCGAGGCAGATTTTTCACTGGTGATCGCACAACTAGGGGTTTTTAACCCATTAAAAAAAATTTAAAAAACAAACCCACACCTTCCTCTCTCCTTTCCTTTAAGCCACAAGTTCCTGAACTGTAGACTAATGCTAAACACAGTCCCTTGCTACTGGGGAGTAAGAAAAGAGAAAGACCTTGGGATGAACTGCCTGTTTCTCTTTCCTTGAAAACTGCTCAGACAGCTTTCTGAGCAGTGTAAGAAAGATGCCTGCCGGAACAGATAGATGGATTGTTCTGAAGCTTTCAGTTTGTGTTTGGTTTGTATAGGTCTGATTTTCTAGCTGCAAAAGCAGGCGTGCCCTTCCCCTCCCTATGTAGTTTGTTCTAATTCTGCAAATAGATAACCAGTAAAAAGTGGAAAATATTCTTAAAACACAGACTCTTTGTTTCCTACCTGCTCCTCTTTCCTTAGTTACAGACTGTCTTTTCCCTATGGGCAGCATGCTTTTGCCTGACTTTCTAATTGTCCACCCCTTCAGTGATTTTTTTTTTTCTTCCTGGGTTATTATCTTTGAGCCAAAAATGTGTGACCTCTTTTTTTATTAGCAGAAAACACATATTCTAACAAAGGACTTTTGAACTGCCTCCATAGCAACCAAGGATTCTTTATAAAAGAGGATGTTTAAGATCTTCTCATTGCTTAACAACATATTGCAAACCACAGCCCCCATTCTAATGAACTACATTTATAGTGCACACCTCACCCCCATCACCCCCACATTAAAATGCTAAAAATGCAAAGTAATGCACTCTGAAATTAGGAAAGAGACAAGGTTTTTTACTAAGGCCATTCTATTATTTCTCCCCACCTTTACCCTCTTCTCAGTGCCACCAGGTTCCTAGTACCAGTCCCATCTTCCCATCTGAGCTGTCAGTATGAATTGCTTCTCCCTAGTGCACCTCTTTTGAATCCCTTTAGTCCACCCATTTCCACAGGTTCAGCATACATTCATTCTCATTTTCTAGACACGAACTCTCCACTTAACCTCAATCTAGTCCCTAAGTCTTCTCTCACCTGGTTCCCAGCCCCTCCTAGGATTCAAGCCAGGTTCTATTCTGTCCTGGTTTTGGCTCTGGTTTCCTGGTTTTCTGGTTTTCTGGTTTTTCGTCCTGGTTTACTCTACTCCCAGTCTAGTCTCTTACCTTGTCCCTTCTAACTCCTTTTTTAACTCCTTGTTCAGTCTTAATTTTTTTGTCCTACCACCTCTTGACTCTTGCTCGCTTCTCTGCCTTCTTTTGTCTGGGTACATGAGCCCTTTTGCCTTCCTGTCTCTTCTTCTTTGTCTACTCAATTCAAATTGTCCAGATGGAATCTAACTGGCTCCTAACC
Organism: Fulmarus glacialis; assembly: GCF_000690835.1. Classification (NCBI taxonomy): domain Eukaryota; kingdom Metazoa; phylum Chordata; class Aves; order Procellariiformes; family Procellariidae; genus Fulmarus; species Fulmarus glacialis. The sequence goes on from NW_009214361.1 coordinate 4,686, forward strand.
TGAGCTCTGTCTTCCCTTGTGGGTCTATCTATCAAATGGTCCCAGGCTCTAACAGGCTTTTCACTCTGGACTCTTCTTACTTAAGCAGTTCTTTTGTTTCATCAATTAAGTTTGCTATTGCTTGAAATATTGGAACGTTCTTATTAACATTTTATCATTTATAATATCATCAGCATGGATTCAAATATAGTTTTATTTACAAATGTCTAGTAGATGGCAGCTCCTTCTTTACTATCTAATAAATAGAAAATGTATTTAATTATTTTATATTCAAAATCTATCAGGGCAGGAAGACGACAGGAGAATCAGCAACAATGAGCCATTAGTGGAACTATCTTCCAAATACAGGCATTACAGGCAAGTACTTAAACTTCAACAGTGCAGATATTTCTTCTCTCTCCATTCCCCTTACTCCTCTCATGTGGACCACTAAGGCTTAGTTTCATAATGTTTTTTGTGGGGTGTGGAAGTCGTCTTTTTATGTACTCCTATTACCACATCTTGGCAGAGTTGAGCACTGAACATACATATAAACAGTGATGGTGTGCTTCAAATGGGAACATTTAAGAGAATCAAACGGGGCTTAAACAAGAAAGTAGGTATTAATGATGTGGGTCTTTACAAACCCTACCAACATGATGAAATAAGTGGAAATAATACTAATGAATTATTACAAAATAAATGTGCTTTACATACATCAAAACAAAGCTTTGCAGAACATACAGGTAATATCAATAAATTGCCAACAGTAGCAGTGTCCAAAAATATTGACTGAGAATTAGAATTAACATCTAACACAGACCAGATGTTAGCCCACAAGAGCATTGGACATATTAACATCAATAGGCTTCCGCATGGAACAGTAACCATTTTTCATTAGCAACAAAGTAAGTTGTCACTGAGCTGTACTTATGGTGCTAACTGATACTTCCATGTTGGGCCTTCTTCATAGGGGGTTAAAGCAGGATACAGGATACAACAGATTTCCAGAGGAAATTAATTAATTCAAACCATTTACAGCATGTTGACGAGGTTAGGTTTACAATGCGGTCACTCAGCTTAGATAAAAGCACATACAGGTTTGGCTGATCCCAGGATTTAGGAAGGGAGGGAGGAAAAACAAGAATTAAAGATCTTCTAATGCCAACAGTTTTCCATTTCCCACACCCCACACACCCCCCCAGCAAATAAACACATTGTCTTCTTCATGCACACATAGTTGAATATTACCAAGTTTTAGAGTAGCTTTTGCAAATCTTCTTGAGAACACTTGGCTCAAAATGTCCCAGATTATACCATAAGGAAATAACAGGTACTTATATCATCCCAAAACCATGTAAATCTTCACATTTTGAAGATCATAACCTTAGAATCCTGCTTCGTGCATTCAACTTCTTAAGGAAACCTCAATGAAGACAATCTCATGTCATATGTAAAGTCATCTCAGCTGATGGAAAGAAGATAGTGCTAGCTGTGCCGTCACGTGACCTTTTGCAGATTAAGATAGCTAATGAGAGTGCTGTAAGGATGGAAGTGGATTTTCCTTTTCAGTATGTTACAGATAGGGATGCTTTGGCTTCTTTTGATGGCAAAACCAGAAATTAACAATGTTCCCTGAATGCTACATGCTGCCTGATCAGCCATCAGTCCCTCTAAAAAAAGAAACCACATGCACAGGTAGGTGCCCATTCAGCCGTTTTGATTCTGTGAAAGACAGCTTTGGTACCTCTTCTCCCAGTCCAATATCACATATATCTAGGATATCACCTGAGCGGTGGCTACAAAGCCACACTGACACAGTTGAAAACTATTTTTTCTTCTCTCATTTTGTCTGTGAGAGCTTTGGACTGGATTTACTCGGATTTACTCATAGCGACAAAGCTTTTAACTTTTTTCCCTCTTGTTGTGGTTTAACTGGGCAGGCAGCCAA
>NW_009214362.1:0-6719 GCF_000690835.1 Fulmarus glacialis
TGATTCTATGATTCTGTGATTCTATAATAGGGGCACCTAGACTGAATGCCTGCAATTTTTTTAAACCGTACCGATAATCCTCTTGAATGAATAAAAATCACTAGTAATCTCCATGACTATTCGATGCACTTGAAAATTAGATGGCAGATTTCAGTTACCTGTGGTTCACCTTACAGCTCATGCGTTCATGCAGAGCTGGAATCTTTTGCAGCATAATAAAAAGTCCAGATTGTCACAAATTAGGTGACTATTTTGCTGCTAGAAAGCTGAGTATTTGGGGGATTTTTTTTTTTTAAACAGTTTTCAAGTAGTGCAATCTCATTAGTTTATCAAAAGAAATATCAAGATATGACTCGACCACGATTTATGAGTAGAGACACAGGAGATAGTTTTTTAAGAAACACCACCAAGCCAAGCTTCATACTGCATGCAAATTTTAATGGGTTGTGACTTTCACCTCTTGAGGTTCCTGGCTTGAAACTGGTGGCTTATTCTATAATATAAAATATACTGTAGGCAAATACTAGCTGAACTTCAGAATATAAGTGGTATTGCATAGCCATTACTGCACTGATTTCAGACTAAGAGTTCTGATGATCCCTTCCCTTAGAAACCTGTGAATCAATGATTCCCAAGTAGTAAAAAAGCTCTGGCAAAACTAAGCTAATATTGACCTCTCAAAGTCTTATTAAAAATAAGTTGGCAAAGTTAGACCAAAAAATGAAACTCAGCTTCATTTGCAGAATGAAAGCCTTTCTTCAGTAGATCTGGAGAAATAGGGGACTTGAAAATCATGAACTTTTCATGAGATCTTGGCAGTTACATCTGGCTTGTTCTACCCTCCTACATCCCAAACAGAATAAGCAGTTGGCACATCATCTTTGTTACAGTAAGTGGAGCCGTCTGTGTCGCCTTTAGTGGACTCTATCCCAAACTTTCTGTCTAGTTCTTTAGAACTGACTGAACATTTTGTCTTCAGTTTTAAATTTTCCAAGTCTAATGGTGAGCTATGTCTTACTCTTCATTTGTTTTCTATTAGACTTGACCAACTCTGACTTAAATGGATGGCTGGAAATTTGTCCAAATTATCTTTTTCAGAAATTATGTTCTTCTAAATCTTTTCTCAGATAATGATAATGTTAAGATGTGATCCTGTAATAGCATGGCTGTCACTCTCATCACTAGATATTGGACCTGATCTTTTCCTCAGGGTTTAACTTTCTTTTTTTTTTTCTTTCCTTATTCATGCAGATGTTATCAGCTTTATGGGGGTAATATTGCTTGTGTTCAGCTGCTAGAATAGGCCTGTCAATCCATCAAGTTTTGGTCACTTTCTGCCAGTTATTGGTGTTTCTTCGTATGATCACCCTGAACAGGGATATTTTCCCTGCAAACTGTTGTAATAATGTTGTGATTTATTAGTTGCCTGCTAATTTGTGAGTGGTATTGTTCACCAATCTTTCCTGTCATCCCCATTTACTGCTCTTCACACCATTGGGAGGATTTTTTGGATATGTAAAGGTTAGGGGAAGTGATATTAAACAAATGGTAAGAGCAGAATATCCCAGGAGATAACAGACATAGAGGAAATTTTATAAGAAAATGTTCATGTCTAACATAAAAAGCTATCCAAGAAATGAAATGAAGTAACGGTCATACAATAAAGACATCAAGAGAAGGAGAGGAGGGTTCTCCACCATTCTCATGCTGTGTATTAAAAAAAAACTAGTGAAGTGTGTCAGAGCTATCTCTTCTTTTTTGGAGGAAGATTGCTTTTAACCACTAGAATTCACCAAGTCACCAGGTCAAACTCAGACCTTTTTGGGGTAGAGGGAATTACTTATGATCGGTGACGAATGAGAGACCTGAAATAGTTTGTGAGGAAGCTGTAACTGCTGCTGCTGTTGTGTTGCTTTTTAAGGGAAGTGCATAAATAAATAAATCTTAGGCCTGAAGGTCCCTTGAACTTTCTTGTGTGATACAGATCACAGAATGTCACCAGTGTGATGAGCTGAAAAGCTTGTCTGGAGTCTGTAGGCAAACAGTTTGTTTACAAGATGCCTTGAGTATTATTAAAATATTAGATTATTAAGTCAGAAAAGTCTTACTAAAATATTCTGATTTATGGAGGCATGTAATACCTAAAATGCTGAAGTACTTTGGATAGTATACATAAGGATTATAAAATGTCTGCTGTAGCATGAGACAATAATAATAATAGCTGTTCTTCAGTAAGAGACATTTCGTGCTCATTGCAGGCATTTGTTTAGGTTTTTAAATGATTTATTTTTATGTTTAAATATGATTTTAGTACAGAGGCTTCTGTAACTCAGAACATCTATATTTTCAATAGGGAAAAAAACCCAGTAATAACCAAACAAGAAAGTTCTCATAAGAGTGATTTCTTGGTATTGCTGGGCATATCAGATTGTTACATCTGGAAATTGTCAATTTTGGGACAAAATCCAGCACCAAGCTATATGTCTGTACAAAGACATTTTATTTTGTGTTTTGTTTGTTTGCTTTTTAAATTCATACTGAATCAGAGCTGTTCACTCTCAGTCCCTGACAACTTCTTGATTTTTCTTTTTTCCCCTGACCCTTTGCAGAGCGCAGTATTAACTCATATTTAGAGCAAAGGGATGCAGTCTGGGATTTTTATCTGTAAGCTTTCTTTCCAACTGCTTGTCATTCTCAACAAGGCTGAAGAGTCTGTTGCTACCTCACTGTAGTTGTTTTTGGAAATGGGCTCCATCATTTTTACACAGCAGTAGAACCCAGAATTCCTTCATATCTTGGACTTTCTTGGTAAATTAAGGCAAACAGATGAATTGTGAAGGTGTGTTGCTATGTACTTGTCAGTGAGGTATTCCAAAATACAATTCAGAAATACACTCTTTGCAACTCTGTTGTGCTTCAAGGGCAAATATTTGTACGGGAAACACTGTAAATCAGTTTGCTAACATATGTCATTCATGATTCCTAAATTCCTAGTTCTCAGCTGGGCACAGGGTTTTATTCATCATGACTCACTTGGGAGGTTTATAATAATCTGTCATCATCTCCATTCCTCCCTACCTGTCCTGTCTGACCCTTTTCTCCTACTAATCAGTGACTGAGATGTTTTTATTTCCTTGAATTTTGTCATCTTGGTGACTCCTCTGGAGGTAGTGCTGAGTTCAGATAATCCATTTCAACTCGGAGCTCCAGACAAGCGCAGAGGAAGACAGCAGGGAGTGATAGAAAATGGCATTTGGAGGAATAGAGGATAAACAATAAATTTTTAAAACCCGAGTGATGAAAAGTGGGGACACAGAGGGAAAGAAATAGCAACAAAAATATTTCCAGAAATAGGACATCTTTTCAAGTCATGGATTGGAAACGATGGGTCATGTTATGATGTCCTAAATCCCTGCTGCACCTTTGAAAGAGACATTGCACACATGGCTTTAAAAAAGGCACTGCTGTGTTAACTGAGTAGATTCTTTATTAGATTGATTTCTCTTTGATGAGCATCTCCATCCATTACTACAACATTATTTGTGTTTCACTGGTAAGCTCATGAATTTGTTACATCAAAACTGTGAACTAGAAGGTTGTTTATTTGTACTCAGCTTTTTAGTAAACCATAGTTTGCACTAATTGAAATTCTCATAGTGATTTCTAAGTTCAGAATGTAAGTTTAAAGAAATAGTCGTTTAGCAAGCTGGCACTGCTGGCTTCTCAGGATTACACTTACATCTTTTTGCAGTTTACAGCACAAACAATTTATAAAATTGAAATCTCAGGAATGTGCTCAGCCCCACAATAGGATGATGTTGGAAGGTGAGCTCAGCTGATGTGTCACCTCCAATTTTCTGCAAGACCTGAGATTTTTTTACACAGGTGTATTTTTTTGGTTGTTGGGTTTGTTGGGGTTTTTGGGGGTTTTTGGGGGTTTTTTTTTCAGATGAATTGGATGAATCATAAGGAAAAGTTGTCTGAGGTCACCCGGTAAAGTTCATGGTTCAGTGCCTAATTTTCCCTGGGCTTTTTATCCTCTGATTTAAGTACCTGATTGCATGGTCTCATTAGAAATGAACCGGAAGCAGGAACATACAGAAATCCTATCAAAAACAACTGCTGCAATTTGGAAAGTTACACTAGCCAAATGGTAAGCTTTAATATTAAACAGAGATGAAGTGGCTTTCCAACACTTTCATTTCAGGAGGACATAACTGGTAATGAAAAAATGATTACTTAATACTCAAAGTGGTAAGAGCTTATTGTATGACATAGCTAAGTGCCTTTCAAGCAGTGACGTAGTGGAGGGTAGGTGAAGTATGTTTACTCTGTCTTCCCTCTTGGTTTATCGTTGCAACAGTGCCTTGAAGAAAGCAAAAATTTATTACCATGTTTTGATCTTAAACTGAAGAAGTTATTTAGTGGTAGAATACATTAACTCTGCTTAATACGTAAACACAGTGGATATATCTAAATGCTTCCAACTATGAAAAACTCTGCAAGCTTTTGGTCTGAACCAGGCCAGGCAGCCATTGAGCAGAGTGGACTTCAAAAAGCCTAGAGGGGGATTGATTGTTGCTGATTTGCTTCTCATGCATCAGTAATCCAGGTTATCAGACAGTAAATTCTGCTAACAGGCAAACGAACCATGTTCTTACCAGTTTCTTCTTTTGAGATGTCAGAATAATCCCATGGTTTGGGGTGTTTTATGTATTTGTGAAGTAATGAAGGCAATAGCATGTATTTCCTTTCAGTTTCATTTTGGCACAGAGAGCAACTTTAACTCCTTGTTGTGGTTGTTTTTTCAGTGTACTGTGAGGGACAAAAATGGGCAAGGGGGGAGAAGGCCTGATCCCACCACTGTTGAGGTCAGTAGCAAATAGCCTGCTCAAAGAAACTGTTGTCACTACAGGTCTCCCTATTGACCTCTGTGAATTTTGGACCAACTCCATGAAAATGTGAGCAGGTCCCTAGCAGAAGAAAAGCAAAAAGAGCAGAAAAGCAATTTTCATCTCAACTTAAACACGTTTGAAATAAGGACCTTGAAGTCTTGAATCCCCTAAAGGGACAGTGAGGCATCCTCACCTTCATTCCCTCAAAGCATGTAGTATCACCCAGGAGGTCTGCAGATGACCTGGGAGAGGACTTGTGACATTGCTGAACATCATCACAGTTGTTTTTTGAATATCCAGCTCCAGGATCGGAGCCCACAAGCCTGTCTTCCAGCATCTGCTCTTTATAAAGCGCAAGGAGAGAGTCAGGTGTCCAAGCATGTGAACGGTACAGGAATGTCTAAGCCAGCTCGAAGCTGTAGCCAGTTGCCTGGGGCTGCAGGAGGTAATGCAAATGTGTCTCAGCAGCAACTGCAGGCTGTCAGCTGTATCATGAAGTAGTGAGGGGAGAGAGTGACGTCCCAGAAGGGACATGGTTTGGGGGAGGAGAAAGAAAGAGATCTGCACCCATCTGCAGCTTGAATAACTGTGATGCCTGGTCCCTCAAACCCAGTTCCTCCAAATCAGGCAAATCCCAGTACTCTTCCTGCATCCTGCCATCAGTCTTTCCCACACAAGCCCCATCAGCCCCTCTAGCCCTTGAAATGCGGATGACTGCTTCTGCCCCTTCTGTGGTTCTTTACCCACTGTGTTTATGACTCTGGGCTGGAGTTGGCACGGGTTTACATACACAGCTGAGGAAAGACAGCAAATGCACAACAGCGAACTCGAAGCACCCCGGTAATTTTTCCGGGGAAAAGAGAAGTTCTCAGGAACCCTAGGTATGGAAGGTGTTACGATGAAAATTATTTTGTAGCGCCCTTAGTAACACGCTTTAACTTTTGCTCAGCCCTGAATCGATCAGGCAGTTGGACTAGATGATCATTGTAGGTCCTTTCCAACTGAAATTATTCTATTCTATTCTGTTCTGTTCTATTCTGTTCTATTCTATTCTCATGCTTGGACTGCCTAAATTTTGCCTGGTTTAAATTTTGGATGCCTGAGTGCTTTTTCCCCCCCCACTAAATATGGACAGATAAGCATGTCTTGGGGAAAATTGAGGCACATGTAAATAGTACATTTACATTGCTATAGAATGTTTTATGTTAGAAATTAGTTCTCAAATCTACAGATGGATTTTTTTTTTTACCTTCCTTTTCATTAAAAGTGTATTGGGATCCAATAGGAGCTAATGATCTAAAGATGTAATAGGCACTGAATTTTGCAAATTAGTGAATATACAAATTCAATTTTTTCAAGAAAGAAAAGATAATGCAACTCAAAATGTATTTTAGTTCTTTATTTGACAAATGTGGATTAATATTGAATTAAAGGCTTCCTAGAATGCTAATAAATATTATTCGATAAATTTCAGTAGAGCTTGAGATTCTTAGGGTAATGTACAGTAAATTGCAAATCTCATTATGTCGTTCTTCAGAAATCCTTTCTGAGAAGAAAGTAGATGGTGATTACAATGCAAATTGTGGAGTGCAAACTAAATATTAGCTAGTAAGGTGCTATTCTGTTTAGATTTTACAATTCTTGTTTTCTCAGATAGATAAACCTACTGCATTCATTTTAAAAATAAATAGTGTTATAGAGTTTCTATGCCTATTGTACATTAGGGTAAAGCTCTATTTTTTTTTTTTTTTTAGTTCGTGAGTTGTTTAATGTGATTCCATTTATATGTGGAGATACAGAAGAGTGCTCTCCTTCGCTCTTTGC
>NW_009214362.1:6750-28667 GCF_000690835.1 Fulmarus glacialis
TTGAAATTTTTATTTTCTGCAGTGACTGCTTACTCTGGAGAAGTGGAAAGAAAGGTGATTTGAACTGGTGTGACATGGCTTTCTGGGTTCCCTGGCACCTCCTGTGGCCTTAATTTCTCTGGATTGGTCACGACTTTCCTATTGAGCTGTCATCCCGTCTCTCCCCAAAGTGATGATGCTCACAACTGCTTTGACACCGTTTCGTGACGACGTGGCTGTCAGAAGCATAACTTTTACTCAGCGAATGCAGTACATAATGAAACTGTCTTTATGTCCAGGGTGGGTTTCCATGGCAACAGCAATGTGTTTGCTGAAAGGTTAATTACAGTCACGTTGGTAAATGAAGTGCACCAGCGCGCTGGAGCTGCCTGGTGACTAATCCCATCTACCTGCGCCTGCCATTGAGGCGACGCTTGGTTTAGGAGAGTGTGTCATTCCCTACTTTTTTTGAATTATGCAGCCGATGAAACAACACCTTTTACAACAATCAGGCCAGAGCAAATTTTATCAGTGTTATTTCGGTCAGATTCGGAGGAAGGGCACAGTCCGGGGGCTGCCCCACCGGCGTCTGGTCTCACAGGGCTGGGGGCGGCTGGTGCCTGTGAAACACCTTACAGGGTATTTCCCTTGGCCAGCGTTGTAAACCGACAGCAAGTGTTTTTCTCTTCTAACTGGATATTTTGTGAAAGTTTTCTCTGGTTTCATTAGGGCAGATGTGTAATGTCAAAATTCATAACCATTCTTGAAAACAGATGAACAAAGGCGGTAGCAGGCCGGGGTGTATGAGCAGCCAGTGCGTTATCCCTTCCCCCTTGTTTGACCCCACCACCAAGAGTCTGTAAGGAACTGGTACACAGAGCGAAAAGCTTCAGACCAAGTCCTTACAGACTTCTGCGAATCCATTTTATTGGTATCTGACAACAGATATGAGAAAGTGTAATCTCTGCATTAGCCCTACAAAGGTATCAATGCATGATGAATATAGTGAGAGAAAACTCCTCTGAAACACCATGGAGGGAAATCTACAGCTGTCATCTTTAAGCTGTAACTAAATTTTTCAAGGACAAAAGGGATTGAATCGTCAGGTGAAGTTTAATAAATACATCTTACATTTCAGTTACTTAATTTTTCCAGTTTCACTTGCTGAGTATCATAGAATATCTCGAATTGAAAGGGACCCATAAGGATCATCGAGTCCAACTCCCTGCTCCTCACAGGACTACCTGTATCCAAAGATACCTAGTATCTTTGTTACACTGGTCACCATATTGAATTGAAAGCAAAGACCAATTCAGAGGTTTTTTGCTTTCATAATGTGAATGTAGGTAAAATCCTTAGTAATGTAGTTTGAGCAAAACACAGGTGTTTTTGTGGTAATAGGCGGCCTGGGAATGTATTCAGGTGAGGCACTGGGATACCATTCTACCATTTAGTTCCAGCATGGATGATACCAAAGGAGTGGATATTGCAGGATTTGTACACGCTGCTGCCTACCTTCTATCAGGCAATGACTTTATTTAGGAAGAAATATGTGCAGATGTGGAAGGAAAAGCAAATATAGTTGAGCCAACAAAATGTGTACTGAGCTTAGCCATGCTTTTATCCATTCTCTTTTTCTTTTTTTACCTGGTTTGATTTTATGCCCTTCAGAATAGTGTCTCTCTGTCTGTAGGAAGTACATTACTGTTTCTTTTTGACACTGTGCAAGTGACAAATACTAAAAAAATTTCACCTGACCTGCAGTGAGAAGTCAGGGACGCTTGGTCAGAGAAATTTATGCAGCAAAGTAGAAAAAAAACCCATATAAGACATTTGGAATTTCAGACTTTGGAAGACTGCAATACAATTTGGAAATGCATTTGCAAATTTCCTTGTGGAAATAATCGAGAAGATGCAGAATGTTTAAACTAGATGCACAGAAATGTTTGATTTGCCTTTTTTTTTTTGTTTTTTTTTGGTAGAGATCAGTCTTTTAAATATATCTACTATGAAATGAGATGGCTTGTGCTTATTTCTTAGTACAAGATTAAGTCATTCCAGTGATGGATGCAGAATAGTTAGATGTCCTGTTTCTAGTGTGATTGAAGCCTTGTGAGACATGATAGCTGCTCATCAGCACGGATAGCTAGCAATGTGTTTGAAGGACATGACAGAGGTCACTTTTTAAAAAAATCTAAGTTCTGTCAACATTTTTGTGTAGCCACTTAGTTTATACTGCAGCATTTGAGTTTTATTAGTCTCAGCAAAAAGAAAGAAAGAAAAAAAAAAAAAGAGAATTGATAAGAGGTAGATGCAGGGATTTCCTCCTCCCATACCCTGTCCCTTTGCACAGAACAGAGTAAGCCAAGTAGAAGACCACAGAAATATGCAGGAACTGGATGGGCAGTTGCTATTTTCAGTAATTGTTACTGAAATAATCTACGGTAGTCACACTGCAGATAACCATCCTGGCAGGGTGCTCTCATCCCTTGAGAACAGAGTCAGTCTGATCTTTGTGGGGACAAGGAGGTGAATAGTAATAAATACAGCATCTGCACATGAGAAAAATGTGTGAATGAAATAATGCCATTCCCCAGTTTTAGTTTGGTGTCTGGAAAACAAATGTAAAAACTGTGTTGAAATGATGTGGGGAAGGCACGCCATGGGTTACTGCTTTGTGTGGATTATGTAGATGCTGTCTTGAAGTAATGCTTTTGGACAGCTAAACCAGTATGTAAAAATTTGTGTATGGTCTGTCTAACAGTAATTTTATTTCCAAAAACTTCCAAAGTTTCCTTGGGGGGACAGGGTACGTCCAGCAGAAAAAAAAGCAGTATAGCTGTATGCTGTTATGATGACAGGGAGTGACTTCAAAGCAGGGACCTTTGTCAATTGATTTTGACCCAAAGCTCCACTTGCCCTTAGTAAGGTTTAGTCTCCAGACTTGTATGTAAAGCTAGAAAAGGGCTAGAAAAGTACATACGTTTACGCAAAAGTCATGAACATTGGCTGCTAATTAAGTGGCTGGACTGCTGCCATCTTTGGGTAATTACTACAGTAGCATATGTTGGCGAGAAAACATGTTTATGTAAATGACCAATTCGTAGACAAGGAATGCTGAGTGGGATTCATCTCATCTGAAGTTAGAAGACTGGAAGATTAGCTTCGTCAATAGTAATTACTCCCTCTACCTCCAGCCCTTGCAGGGGAAGAATGATACCCCAAGCACTTCACTGCTCACTATCTGCTGCCGTGTGATAATTGCTTTGGCTCAATCAAACCTTAATTAAAATGTTATTGATAATTTGTCTGCAAAGAAACACTTGCTCACATTTCTTAATGGGAGGTCAAATCATGTCATCGCTTACCTTAATAAACTAAAACTTTAATAGAAAATAACTAAAATTTACCTTGGTCTTTTTGCTTTACTGTGGAAGTGTTGGTCAGTAAGTTTTCACCCTGTTGATTTCTATATGCAGAACTAACTGGTGAAAGCAAAGACTAGAGGATGATATGCAAAAAAGATGTATATATAAAGATAACACTTTACAAATAAGATAACATATCAATTGCTTAGCAGCTATAGCTGAGCAAAGCTAGGCAGTTTTATTTCTTCTACATCTGTTTAAAGACTTTCTCCTAATTTTGGGATCTGAAGTGTAACAATAAACAATTTTCACTTAATGTTCCAGTAGAAAAAAAACATAGATCCTTATAGTAAAACTCAAAACTGCTCAACTTATCTGAGTTAGCACAGAAACATGTATTTCAAATAAATTTAAGGAAAAAACACGGAGGTTGACTCCACTCAGGTTACTTCAGGAACAAGGATTTTCTAAATCTTATCATGTTTGTAACATGTCATCTTCTATTTGGAATTTATAACGTATAGGGATAATTGAATAATGTGTTTCAGGTTCATTTGATTTGCTGAAAATAATAAATAAGTTTTGTGCTTACAAATCAGGTAAATTTTATGATTTCAAATTTGATTGCCATGTTAGACACTTTAACACAACTATTTACATGTCATTAAATCTGTAGTAGATGCATGTAGATGTCGTAGATGCAAGTAATAGTAGCAGATGTGTTAGTAGATGCAAGCAGGTGCCTTTAAATCATCTAGATGTATGTAATGAGTCAACTTTTATGCACCAGATATGAACTTACAATGCTGTTGTTTTCATTAAGTTGCACAGCTAGCGCTGATGTTGGTAGCATAAATGTCAGTAAATACTGTTGGCATATTATGTGTGTGTGTATGTATATGAATATGTATATATCCACATATATATTTAGATACATATGAATCTCAAAATTATATTATATAAGAGAAGAAATTTGTTAATCTCTGGGAGCGCGCAGATGTTTGGCTAAGAAATCCTGCAGCTTTGCTCCCTGACAACTCTGAGTCCCACTTCGGAGAACATCGCCACTAGGTATGTACCTGAAGGGAATATACCTTGGCAAAAAGATTAGTGTGTGGAATGGTGCCAGTGAAGAACAAGGTGTTTGTATTAGCTATTATTATAATATATACTTGTTTTGATTTCTGGTTGGAAAAATCCCTTGGAGAAAACCTGTCATTGACTATTCCCAGTCTGACTTTGGCTTAATCTTTCAACAAATGTGTGATCAACTGTCGTTGCTGGATATATTTTGGTAAACTGTGACTAGTTTTTGTCCAGTATTTACTGGTCTTTCTTTGAATACGCATCTTGCAAGTATATAGGATGTTGTCTCCACTTGCTTTTTCGGTGGTTTTTAGCATTACATTGTAGCTACTTCGTGAATTTCTGTATTTTGGTATTTTTGTTGTAAGGCAAAAGAGCAATTTATGTTTTTAAACAACCAGGTAAGAGCAGTAGTTGATTATGAGCTTGATGGAGCTGGTGAGTTTGGTTCTGTTTACTTAATGGTTGTTAAGTAAAATCTGACTAGGAGAGGTATTGATGCTGCAAGAGAATATTTTATAGCACACACTTAAATTTCTTCCAGTACATGCACATGAAGGAGTGATTCAGTTAACCACAGTTGTCAATGTCCAACCTTATATGTGTAAATTTTTTTGGGGGAAAAAAAGGACAAACTAGTATGTTAACTTCAAATTACATTCATTCAGAGCATATAAGCACTTTCAAAAGCAAAACAGTTATGCCTAGGAAAAGCGTCGGCTAGCTCGTGGTCTGGGACATCATTACCGATCATTCATGCAGTGTTGATTATAGAAATTTTTCCAACTGTTATTTTAGAAGGGAAAGTTTTTAATTTGTAGAGTGATTTTCCTCTTTGGCCTCCATCTTCACATCAAAGTCTAAACATTCTGATTGCTTCCATGATTGAGGCAAATCTCTGTGGGAGGAGATTTATTCCAGTACACATCTAGGAGATAGAGTGGGGATTTTCTTTGCTCTCATAAGTACATTATGTAAAAGCAGGCATAAGTTGAGTCTCATTAGTGCTGGATATAGGAAGGACAGTTTCTTCATTCTCCCTCCACCCATAATTAGCATAAAATGTTACTCCATGCTCCAATATGCTTTTTTGATCACTTTTTCATAGCTGACATAAATACACTTTAAGCTTAAATGGTGCTCCACATTATCAGTGTTGTACACATCGTTAACATTCCTTGTCATTCCCCTTTCATTTTTGTGATGAGAAAGGTATTATCATCATCATCTTTACAGAAAAATCTAACAGATAGGAAAGTGAAGAGGCTTCATCATGATTCACTGGCAGAGTCAGCCCCGGATAATGACAACGCCCGGAGTAGAGCAGGTGGTCACTAGGGTGCAATTCTGACTACTGAACCATGCTGCCTTGCTGGGAGGAGAGGTAAAAAAGGATTTAATAAGAACTGCTAGGTGGCCAGAGGCAGCTACATTAGGAAATGAAGCAGTATTTATTGCAAGATGCATATAGCTGTTGTATTTCCTTGCCAGGGAAGTGAAAGCATAAATATTCAGCCAGATTTCTAATTATTCCTATCCAGTTAAGGAGACTGTGCAATCTGTTGGGAGCTAAATCTCTGTGAGTAGAATGGCCCTTTTTAGTTGCAGGACAGATTCCCTCTCATATTCTGTTGTCTTATACAGGATACACGTCAAGCATAGCCATCAGATTTCTGTAATTCCTCATCACTCTAGTCCTGTTTTCCTGTTTTGAATCCACCCAGTAGGTGACCAGTTTCCAGTTAGATTTTTCATAAGTGGTTTTGTTTCACTTTTAGTGTCACTCACTTCTTAAGTAAGAAATCTGGTTGCATGCCAAACATAGAATAGACTAGACTATTTCAGTTGGAAGGGACCTACAATGATCACCTAGTCCAACTGCTTGCCCACTTCAGGGCTAACCAAAAGTTAAAGCATGTTGTTAAGGGCATTGTCCAAATGCCTCTTGAATACTGACAGGACTGGGGCATTGACCACCTCTCTAGGAAGCCTGTTCCAGTGTTTGACCAGCCTCTCGGTAAAGAAATGCTGAACCTCCTCTGGCGCAGCTTTGAACCATTGCCACACGTCCTGTCGCTGGATCCCAGGGAGAAGAGATCGGCACTTCCCTCTCCACTTCCCCCCCTCAGGAAGCTGTAGGGAGCAATGAGGTCGCCCCTCAGCCTCCTTTTCTCCAAACTAGATAAGCCCAAAGTCCTTGGCCGCTCCTCATAGGACATTTCCAGCCCTTTCACCAGCTTTGTTGCCCTCCTCTGGACGCATTCAACTACCCGTATTTTGTGACTCCAATGAAGTCCTGCTTGAGGAGATTCTTCTGATTCACACCAGCCTTCAGTCTGTTGTCGTGTTACAGTGAATATTTCTGTCACTGATACGTGAAGAAATAAAGAACTGAAGACTAATGTTATGTGGAAATTAAGCACTAGAAGTTAGGATTAAAAGTAAACATTTGTTTTGTCTCCTCCTGTCTTCTGCATTTTGGGTATGGCACATTCTGTTTTCTTTTCATGTGTGTAAGGGAAGAATAGGTGAAAACAAGTGTGACTTAGGGATTGTACAGTTGTGGATTTTGGACTACGAAAGTATGAAATTCCTTTACTCAAGACATGGGTCATGAAATGGACTCATTTCCCTTTACTGTCTGCAGATCTCCTTCTATTTAAATCTTTAAGTTTGTTCTGAACTATTTGTGTTATCTCATCCCAGATATAGAAATGAATAATTTTTTTGTCTCACTAATTTAAAACAATTACTTTTCTCTGAAAGTAATACTATTCCATCTTCTCCTTCACTCTTCTGAGGACTGTAACCTTAGTAGCTTATGTTCGTTTACTGTCTTGTCTGTTTTCAGACTTAAGTCCACCTATTCAGTTTACAAAAATTTTTCCTCGTTAGTTTTATTATCTAAATTCTTTAACATTTGAAATGTGAAGCACATGTACTGTGCCTTGGGCTCATATGGTGTAATTTGTGGGTTTTTTTCTGATTCCGTATTTCCAGCTAAAACCAGATGAGGAAAAAACCTCAATGATGTGAGCAGAAGTAGTGGTCCAACATGAAAGCAAAAATGGAATCCAGAACTGATGTCCTCTTTGTAGTCTAAGCACAAATCAAGCCCAGGCTAAGAAAAAGCTGACTAAACCCCAAAGGATCTTTTTGCATTTTCAATCATTGTGACAAAAGCATCATAAATAATAGTAGTGTCAGAAACTAGTAATCTTGCATTTTTTTTCCCCTTAGGAAATCCCATTGTTTTGCCATTAATATAGTATCTTATTTTGTATCAACTACAGTACTTATAAAGAAAAACTATGTTATATATAGTGATAGATTAGCATAAATGCTTCCCATTTAGCCTATTAATTTGAGATGCTGTATTATTAATGTCTAGCACATTTATGTCTCATCCTAGCTTGACCAACATGACATAGAAGTATTAGCAAATTTCTTGAAGCTGTATAATGTATCTTTTTTGTAAAAGATAAGCCTCTCAAGTCTGTACCATATTAAAAGAGAAAAGCTGAAGGGCAATATGAAGTTGTGCACTGTGTTTTGAATTCCTGTAGATGAAGAGTCCTAAGGAGTTTTCATAGTGAAATTTTATCCAAAAAAAAAAAACCAAACCCAAAACAAACAAACAACAAAAAAAACCCCAACGGAAATTCTTCCCAATCCCCATATACCATTTATCTGTAGTTGTCAGAAAATACAGCATCCAGCTGGGTTCAGTCCTTGAGAAGCTTGGATGTGTGTGAAAAGTCAAGTGATGAAATAAAGTAGATGATAAACCAACCTTAGGAGGTTCCATAGTTCCATAGTTTGAGGTCAAAATAGAGTTGCCTAAAATTGTGACCAGTATGGTCACAGGGTTTGTCCCAGGATACCATCTCATGCTGTGGGTCAAGGTCATCCAATCTGCCAAATTTCTGTTATTTTCTCATGAATAATTTGTTTCATGACTGGTTGTGAGAACAAAATCTTAAACCAGAATCTGCAGGGGGGCATCAGTATGTTTATTCAAGTACTGATCATATTTGTTTTTATCAACTGTTCAGGGTTGGAACTTGCCTTTATCTATGTTCGTGATACAGTGTTTAACTTGCAGATAACATATAGAAATCTTTCAGTAACTCCTCTTTATTATACTTTATATTCAGTCTTCTGTTGTTGTTCTAATAGGCGCATTCTTTCCCAATGAATCAGAAATACAGATCTTCCAACAGAAGGATTTTTGCAGCAGTGTTTTCCTGCCTGAGCCACTTATCCTCCAACTGTCTACTGAGGAAATTTCAGAATTTCCTGAAATAATCATCACTGAAAGAGAAGGGAATGAAAAATTGTTACAGTAATAGAGAGTACTGGAAAGAGGGTGCAGAAGCAGACGAGCTTTTTTTGCTCTTCTTGCAAAGGTGTTTTATTTTCCTCCAAATGTTTGTTTTCTTTTCAAATTTGGCCTCTAGTTGAAAGTTTGTTTTATATAATTGATTTTTTGGCAGGGAAACCCTAGATGACATGTTTAATGTATACTGCAGGCATCTGTTCTTCTCTGGTACTAAGTCCTGCTAGAACATTCTAAAGCCTTTCAACTGCCAGATGGCTGTATAAGTTTTCAAGAGAACTTTCTCATTTTGAACCTGGGCTTAGATTGTCTCAGTCCAATCATTCTGGTTTGTGAATTCTGAACAAAGCATTGGGGAAATACACGAGTACAAAGCTACGTAGTTTAATGTTACATACTCATTGAAGTTTTCTTTTTTCTATGTACTAACATTCAAAGAAAAGGCAGTCACAGTGGCCCATTTAATGATGGCCTGGTTTCCTTAGTATTACGTGATTTTTGGAGTTTGTGGCAGTTGTTTGATCGTTTGGCAAATAAATGCTGAATTTTCATATGGAACCTGAAGAATTTAACTATGTTGGACACAAAGTGATTTGCCTTACCGAGCAGAATCATTGTGTCCGTGCCTTCTAAGATAAGGTCATGGTTTAACTGGGTTTTTAATTTAGTGATATATTTTTTAGTTTAAGGATTCCTACCATTGGTTGTTTGGAGGAAGGAGAAAAAAAAAAAACCCACCAAAAAACCCAAACAAAAAACCCAAAACCAACACAAAGGAAAAAATGAGAAATGGCCTTTATATTAGGACCTGATTACTTTAAATATTAGGTTCATTTTGAGTTTTAAAAACTTCATTAAATAATCACAGTAGATATAGCACTGAGTCACCCTGTTTGATTTCTCTGTTGCTCATCTTAATTAACCATAACAAGGAGAATTTTTTTAAGTGACTAAATGACTTACAAGAACATGTAGCGGTGAAAATGGTGTGCTTAGATACCTCTGAAAAGATTGTATCCTGTGTTTACTGTAATCTGTGATAATGATGAACTTTACAAATGCATAGGGCAAAACGTGATACAATCAAATCAAGCACTCTGCATTCAGTAATGATTTTAATAAAATCTTCATTTTCAGAGCATAAGCATTGCTTTAAAAACATTAAAAATATTAAAAATGAGTTGATGAAACCACATGGAGCCTTGAACGTTTTGTCCTTTCTGTGAGATTTGCTGTAACACTCAGTGTTGGTTGTAAGCAGAACCAGAAGTAACAGGAATGTTTTAAACAGCCAGAGGAGTTGGAATATCCATAAATAATTGAGGGAATGGAATTGACCTTGACTGAAGTTTGGGTTGCTCTATGGTCTTAGGTTAAACAGAATCTTATGTTTTGCTTTACTTATCTGTTATATGAGAGCCTGACTCGAAGCTGAATCTTCCCATATCCTCCACTGGGTTTTGAATAGGTTTCAGATGAATCTCCCATGGTTGTTATGAAGGTTAATGAGCTAATGTTTGTGCAGCACATAGAAAACGTAAGGTAATCCCTACCCAGTGAATATGTTGACTTTAGAAGCAGCTGTAGTCCAGGTATAGGTGGAGAGAAAGGAGGGTGAAAGGTTAAGGCAAGCTACATATCTATACAACTGTGACCACGTCATGTGATTCAGGAAGATATACCGCTGTGTCTAGTGATAATTGAGGAGCTATAGCCTCTTTAATCTTCCTTATCCAATAAATCTATCCTACCTGAAATAAGCCTTCCAAAAAATTTAATGAGCAGCAGCCTCTGAGAAGACAACCATTTCATGTTCTTTGTACCCCATGAGGATGGTTTTACTATTCTTTAGTAAGAATGAACTGTTTCTTTGGGAAAAAAATTACTCTGCGCAAATGTATAGATATTGTTGGACTGTGCTAAATATTAGGGATTCAAGGTGAATGCTTCTATCTGCATCTAGGCTAACTAGTGATGCTAACTAGTGGATTTTGTCTGACTAAGCTATTCTAGACAAGCAGAAGATTGATTATTTGCAAGCATGTCCAAAGACCAGCTGTAAGAGTAAGCTGGCGTCATGGAGTGAGATACTTTCAGGTTGGCTCTTGTAAAAGACAGTTTATTCCGTAAGTTAAATAAACACAGCCCCATTGCATTTGGGTTCCCAGTCGTAATATGTCACCTCTGAATCTGAAGGATTCCTGTTGGGGGAGGAAGCCAGAAAGGGAGGATGATGAAGATGGGAGAGGGCTGTACTTGGAGACTATTCAGAGGAAATCTGTGCTTTCACAGGGTGGTGTTGTGTTTGGAATAGTGAAACCAGTTAGCAGTATTCTAGGCTTGTAGAGCAGTCCCTATGGGCATGTTAAGAGAGAAAAAAAGTGACACATTAATTTTCACTTACTAGTGAGTACCTTTAAAGATGCTTGGCTTCCTGCTCTCTCTGCCCCTTCCATGTAGAGATTACCTTAAGAGCCTTTAGCGTCAGAAAAATTAATTGTTTAAACAATATTTTAATATGCTTTTGCTTGGAAGCAGAGATACTGTTAAACTCTGCACTAAGCCATGAAGTCCTTCCTTTTTGTTGTAGATTTTTTTAAACAGAAAATTGTTGCCGAAAGGATGTTCCCTTGTCTTATTACCTGGCATTTCTTTGCCTCGCTTTTTCAGTAAAGTACAATTGAGATCAAGGAGGGTAGTGAACTTTTGAGGTAAAAATCGGGGACAGCTGCAAGGTATGTTTTACAGCCAAAGAGGTTCACTTATCATCTGTGCTACTGAGAGCCACGGGGTAGCTTCTGTCTCTATAACCAAAGATGCTGAGAAACATTCTTTTAATCCTGCCTCTTACACCAGAAATGCTTGAGAATTGAACAGAAGAGCTTAGAGAACAGGCTGAAGTGCTGTAATAAATAAACATATTTGGCTGTGGATAAAGTCGGCTGCACACATCTCCCTCCAGAGATGAATAATGCAGCCCTGTGTGGCAGCCAGAGGGGCCAGTTAAGAGTGATCTGAACTGCTTGCAGCCCCCAGGAGATATTAACAATTGCATTTAATGCTTATGTAGCACTTTTCCAATGTTTAACTGGATTACTGGAGGCTTGTAACTTAAAGGCTTCTGGTGACTTAAAACAGAAGAATAGCTGAAATCCATTAAAATAAAAAATGCCCACAAAAAACTCGGTGTTCCCTGCATTAAGCCTCCAGCTCTGCAACAAGAGCATGATAAAGAACAAATACAACTGGAGGGCAGAAACATCCTCCTCCTTATGGACATACCCTAGGACAGGAGCACTCAAACAGGAACAAAAGAAGACATGAGTCCTCGCAACCTTAAGCTTCACCAAATGTAGCTTGTTGCATATGGAGTATGCACCAGGTCATATACACAGTGATCAAACAAAAAACAGGGATAATGGCATATTGATAGCAATGGTAGATAAAGGGTTTTTTCAGCACGATAGTAATAAACTAAACTGTGTTCTTGCGAGCCAAAATGTGATCTGGCCCTAACATGTCTGTAAAAGGGCCAGTAAGGAAGACATAAAATAAGGCTGAAATAAAGCCAGTCCATGTGAAAGGAGATATATGTTGCAGTCCATAAAGTGGGGAAGAACAGCTAAAAATTTACGTTTTCCTTAAGTGGAAGTGAAGAAGTTGGTAAAGGATTCTGGTGATGTGATGTAAGAGTCCTCTCCCTGGGTTCCCTCCAAGCTGATGGAGCTTGGAGTTGGCTCATGAACAAAACACCGAGCAACAGCATCCTAAATGAACCTCCTGCTAGTATCAGGTACAGTCTAGATAGTAAGGGTTTGAAGCAAATCACATCAGACATCTTTCATAACCCATTAATGGCAGTGCATTATTGCCAGCAGGTATCATGGCGTTAGCAAATAAAATGCACAGATACCAAAAACATGGGGTTATGTTGTCAAAAGGATGATCCAAGTATTTGTTTGTCATGAAAGTTGCCTAGTATTTCCTAATACTGGACTTTTCAGTTGCTTATAACTCTGCCTGGCTTTAGTTTGGTAAAGTTGAGACTGAATTTTTGTTTTACATATCTGCTGTGTGATTGTTTTAATTTACTGTGAAAGTTGGGGTTTTTTTTAGTATTTTTTAATTTTTTTTTTAAATCTTTTTTTTTTTTTTTTTTTTTTTTAATATTAGGCAGTAAATGGCCTTTGAAGGTAGGTATACATCTTTTGCCAGTGAATGGAGGGAGGTATGTGGAACTACGTGCAAGAAAGGATTATATGCTCAAAGACCCATTTGTAATATATACCCAAGAAGCTGAACCAAGGTTGTGCAAGCAATGTCAGTGTAAGTTTTGGCAATTACAGCTCAGGGTTTCTGGTCCGTGTCTCTGGGATAGGAGTGCTGGAGTATTAAGAGCTCAGAGTAAACATGTCTGTGCGGTCCCATGTGAGTTCAGCTCTGGCTTTGTCCCATGGGAACAATCACTTATTTCTGTGCCTTGTTGCCCAAACATGTGAATCCTGGAGGCCTCTATTAGCTCAAGTGCAACACTGTACCTGAGATAACCAAGAGGCATTCTCTGTTCCTTGGAGTGCCGGAGAAGGCAGTGCTGAATCCTGTGCTGAATCCTGTGGTGTGGCCTTGGAACTCCTGTTGTATGTGTTTCATCCTCCCGTGCACATGTGGCAATAGCAGTACTATTTGGTTTTCCTTCCTCCTCCTTCCTCCCACTCCCAAAATTGGAGACTTGACTCTAATATTATTTTAGGCTGTTTTCTGAAGAGCACGTCCCTTGCTGAACCATTTATCCTTTTGACACAGAAGGACAATTATGTGGTAGACATGTTACCTCTTTAATCTTTCCCTTGAAGTATAAAAAACTTCTTTACTGAAAGAGTGGTCAGGCCTTGGAACAGGCTGCCCAGGGAAGTGGTTGAGTCACCATCCCTGGAAGTATTTAAAAGACGTGTAGATGAGGCGCTTAGGGACATGGTTTAGTGGGCATGGTGGTGTTGGGTTGATGGTTGGACTCGATGATCTTAGAGGTCTTTTCCAACCTTAATGATTCTATGATTCTGTAAGTGAAAAGAAGTGTGGCTTTATTGTCAACAAATAACATGTTGGAGCCCGATTTTGATGACTTAACGCATGTACATTAGCATCTAGCTCCAGAAGTAGCCCTACTGGATTCATTGGGTCTCCTCATAGAGCAAGAGGTCTCTCACCATGAGTAAATGTAGAGAAGTGGTTCTCTAGCACTAGAACAGACAGAACATCTGGCAAGAAAAAAAAATTGAAGTCTTCATTATTTCTTTTTAATTTTGACTTCTAGCAAGTTCTGTTAAAGCTAGTAGGAATTTGTAAGAATGTGGAGGGAATAAATACTGAGGTAGCGTATCAAGATTTGGCTTCCCTTGGTAAGGGGAAAAAGAGATAGCCTGATGCTAATATGAGCGTATCAGCGTGCTGCAAATGTAGCAACACACAAGCCATATGAGCAGTTATGTGCATGCTTCACCAAACAAATATAATTGTGCTTGGTCAACCTGATGCAATGGTGACACATGACGTGTTCCTTTCCAGCAAGGCACAATGTGCAGTTTCATCGTGTCATGTTGCATGGGCCAGTAATCAACCTAGCAGTGCTTTTGGTATGGGAAATCAAGTGGTTCTGTTGTAAATACTAAGGAAAATATACTGTAGCTCTATTTCTGCTTGAGGTTTGTGCATCTGTTTTTCTGTCAGGTGAAACGTGCTTCTTTTTTATAAATCTCAAATCACTATCCAATCTAATATGCATTGTCATTTAATCTTAGCATTTTCTGTTCTTCATTCTTTATTTTTTTTGTTTTTCCTTCCAAACATATATGAAACGAGAAGACTATATTTTGTCTTCAATAACAGTCTTCAGTGACTTTATTCCTGGTTTTGGAACATATATGTATAAAAGTATATAGATCTCTGTGAGCACAAAATTATAACCTATATTTGTAGTGATGATGAAAATTCAGTAGTAGCTTCGTTAAACATCCAGTTACATATCTGCATCTACTTGCATGCATACTTATACATTCGACTTCTTAAAAATTAGGTCATTCATAATTTTGCTTACTCTGCCACTGGTAAATGGTCATTCATCTTAATGTTTCCAGAGCGTGCTTGACAGTATGCCCATTTGTATAATATAGTTAGCGAGTTTATGATTACAGAAACACTTCTGTCCTCACATGGCTGGGAAAGCTGATTATTTGTAGATGGTGCAGGCAGTGTTTTGGAAGCGTGAGCACCTACATCTTTATGTGCTGAACTTAAGAAGTGCTGGAAGTCTATCTGTCCTTTGGGACCAGTTCTTTGGAGAACCATCGGTTGCTTGGGTTTAGTTTTTGGGGGTTTTTTGCATGGAAAAGATGCAGAAAAGTAACATTTCCATGCCATAGTCCATAACCAAGCTGAAAAGAAGAAGGCTAGAATCATCTCATGTTTTTTTATAACTAGAGGAATTTTGTTAAAAGGCTTAAAATAACCACTGTTTTTTGAAGAACCTTTCTTACTGCAAAACTTTTGTCTGCAACAAGTCAACAAGCTCCAAGACTTGCATTTTGCTTAATTTTCTAAGCGAAGTAATTTGGCCCAAACATCACACAAAGATATTTTCAAAATGCTAAGAGAAGCTCATAATATAATTTTCAAGATTTGTATCATACTATACCTTCAAGACACTAATATTCTTCTTAACTAAAAGATTTCTATTATATATAGGGTACTGACTTTAGTGTTAAATTTCCTCATATTGAAAGTGTTCATAACAGTGTTATTCTGGTTATTTGAGTTGCATACAATCAGATATTTTAGTTGATTCTCTATATTGCTGTTGTGCATCAGGATAATAGATTGGAGATTTATTTTTCCTTGAGTAATTTTCCAATCTGTTTATGAATATGCTGAAAGATTTTGCATGTTATGCAGTCTAATTCCTTACTTCTGAACTAATTATTATACAAATCCAACATGAAGTTCACTATCTGCGAGGTTTTTGAATCGGTGCTATTTCTCAACTTGTTTGATGTCAGATATTTTACCTAGATATTAATGAGCGTGGTCTTTGCAGGAAATTGTTTTTACAGCAGAATGAAATGAGAAAGAGCAACAAAAATGATACTAATGCCCAGTAACTCAGTGGAAGGTGTGCCAAAGTTATACTTTTTATGAGGTTTTCCAGAAAGTGTTTCTATTCAGTGGTGGAGTCTCATAGCAGAGCTCATTGGGAAGAGCTTGGTGTCTTAATTTTCATCATTCGCTCTAGTCTTTCGTATCCTACTGTGAATCTGTGGGGTCACTCTGCACATTGCCAATTTTTTTCCCTTGCTATTCTAAAATGGTGTTAAAGTTAAGGATGTGCTCAGTGGATTGCTGGTTGATTTCAGGCCCTATGTATCAAACGATGAATTTTGCTCTGGAATTTTTTGGGGAAAATTAGGTTTAAATGTTTTTAAAATCTATTCCAAAAACACACTTCAGCCAAACTTCACGCTTCTCTTCCATCCTCCTTTTATGAATACCTGCTGAGATGGAATCTTATTTTTATTTCTTCAGTGTTTTTTTTCCCTGCCACCTTGATTAAAAATGTGAAATGGCAACGAGTTCTTCTCTCAGAATGTATCTGCACAATATTTGGTAGTAATCATGTAATCTGTCTGATTGCATAGGCTGATTATAAAAGCAGGTGTTCGGATTGATTACATAAAACACCTTTCCTTTTGCAAATAACTGTCATTGAGGGGCGAATTGTGTTCTCATGCTGTTTAATTCCAAAGTCACTCCATTAAAATTAATGGAAAGTCTTCGGATTTCAACCAAGATAAGGTGTTTAGTGAACAGTTCAGATGGCAAACTGTCAGCCATATGTATCTGGCATCTTATTGTATAATTTTTTTTTTTCTCAGGTGTTCTCCTAAAGCCAGAGAGAATGTTTTGGGGTGATTGTGCAGAGGTCATTATCTGAGATACAGATTAAATAAAGGAGCTATGTAAAGTGGAATTTTTGTTTGTTTTATAGAGTGGGAATTTCCAGCCTGGGCGATATAAACAAAGTATTTAATTTTGTTGGTATCACTAACGGCACTGAAAAATGGCTTGGAAATAGGCCCCAGGCAAAAAATATAGCATACTTCAGGAGCGCCATTTATTTGCCATGGCTACCTCTGCAATTCCTAATGTGGGTAATGCTCTTCCTTGACAGCTGTAGACCTTTCTTCAGTTGAAATATGATTCCATTAACGTAGAGATGCATTGAGGTTACTTGGATACTAATAGTGCCCCAGTATCTCCTGATAAGACCCAAAGTATTCCTACATTTGCCCATGGGGGATTCATTTGATATGGTATTGAGTAGGATGGTGTTAATATGACTCTCAGCAGCCCGTCTTGATCTTTGGATTGTTCTGCTTCATGAGATGAACTGTATTTTACAGCAAAAGCAGAACACGTGCAGTGAACCCTAATCTAAGAAATAGAGTTGCATTGTTTTGAAGTTTTACTCTACATAACAGTGTTTTTATGCAACAAGTATAGGCGGCGTGGTATTAAAGAGATAATTAGTAGGGATCTGGGGAAGATCCAGCAAGCCAGCAAAATTATGCCAGTGTAAAAGTGATGTCGGAAATCTACAGTAGTATCACATGCAGTTTCAGCAGTGTTGCACTCATAAGAGACTGTTGTAGTGGCCTCTTCTAGCCTTAAAAGGTATGAATCTGTGAGGTTTTTTATAGTTAGGGAAAATACAGCAATTGCTCTGTATTTTTATGGTAAATAAGTGCTTCTAAAAATTGTTTGGTGTCAATAATTTAATGCATAACTGACTCAGCTATTTACATATGAGTTGCAGTCTGCCTTTTACATCAATTCCTCCAACAAATGGAAGCCTCATGATATATTTGAGCACTATGTGGTGCTCAGAGTTAATATTAAGGCACACAGCAAAACATTTTATGATTTTCTTACATTGTCCCTTTTTTCTATCACAGAAAAAGAGATAAAGGATTTTATCCTTCAGTTTTTTCAGTTACTTGACTTTCTCAAGCATGCCCTGCATTTGAACAGGAACACTGCTTAATGCTATCATATTGCAATCCAAGTCCATTGCACTAAAACCAACACTGTCATGATTTGAGCACAGCTGAGTTGATTCTGTTGTCTAATCTGTAAATTCACAACCTGCTGTACAAGAGATAGCTTATCAAAACTTGATTAAGAGGTAGAAAATGGGGAGGCAGGATAGGAATCTCAAATGCTATACCTTTTGAACTCTCACTTGAAAACCCCGGCGGCAAATAGCTGATAGCAGTAGGTTGCTATCGCAAAGGCTTGAACAGGTCCAGTAAAGGGCAGTGGTGCACATCTGTGTCAGCTGTGTATCAGCAGTGATACCTGCCTCTCAATTACACTTATCTCTGAAGTTTCATGGGTACATACCACCTTCATAAAACATACTAAACAAGGATATTCCATGGACAGAGCTCAGTAAAAAGTTGACTGTCTTGTATGATGCTGAGCTGGAAAGTTACTGACGGAGGATCTGTAAAGGGGGGGCGGTGAAATTCAGAAGGGAAAAACACTTTAATAAATCCTAACTCTTGACTCTAATGAATGTTGATTGACTATGTAACTTTTAGGTAGGTTTGAGTTGGAATAAATGTCAAATATAATTCAGTTCACACAGCAGTGTGAAAAGAACTGTTACTTCCCTCGGAGAAAACCTGACAGCCCAACTTTCTTAAAGGGCTTTTCTGTCTTGCTCGTTCGTTCTCTCTTTTTAATGAAGCCTTTCACAATTGACACTTCCGTAACAAAAGGTAACACAGGTCATTCTATTAAACAGAATATTCTTCCATCAGCGACATCACAGCTGTAATCTGAGATCAGAAACTATTATTTCTCTTTCATCTGATGGAAAGGATGAGTTACTCATAAGAATTGTGTGGTGTTCTGAAGTGATGTCTCCAGACTATGGGTGCTTGGCATTAATGGCACATGTTGAGAACAGGTATTTAACTGCCAAAAAAAAAAAAATATATGAAACTAAGAAATGTGTGGTATTAAGTTCTTGAGTGAAAAAGAAACTGCACTGCATTAATACCCAGCTCTGCAACAGACTTCACATTTACAGAATCCTTTTGGGAGCGGATTTGGGGGATGGTGGGAGAGGAGAGAAAGGATCAGAATTCCTTAGGGCCTATGATTAAGATCAGATTTTCAAAAGCTTAGAATACTGAGTTCTGACATAATTGGAAAATGTACTCATGGGGTCGCAACAGGAGTTGCTGTATGCTCAGCATTTTTGAAAATCAGGTCTTTATTCACATGCTTCAATAGAAGGTAAGGTTTTTTGAAAGCTGGTCTTTGTTTTTCTCCATCAATTCACAACATGGAGAGCGATGATGATAATTTTCCCTTGTAGTTCAGTCTATTTTCTTTTTTACACTATGTGGTCAGGATCTGTCTCCCCTTCTCTGTGCTCACATTTCTGATCTGCAGTGGTTGGTACAGTCCTAGAAGTATTCTGAAGTCCTTCAGATCCATCTGTTATATTTTAGTCTTCTGGGGCAGGATCACACTGCTATTAATTGTTGGGGATTTCTGAGAAGACGACCAGTTATGTGTGTCAATCAAAGTTAGGAGGAGCGGGAGTGTTAGATTTGCTTCTAACACGGGAAGGACCAAGCCAGAGTGGGTTGAAAAAGGAAGAATTTCCCTCCAAGGGCAATCAAGAAGATGTAGGAGCAGGGAGAGAAAGGAAGAGCAGGAGCAGAAAGCTGTAGGAGCTGGAGATGCTTTTGACAAGTGATTCAGGAAGCAACTGTCATGTCAATAATTCAGCCACGTCGAACCGAGCCACCTACGCCGCCCCTTGTTGAATGCCAGGATATGTGTTAACTCAGCATTGTAACGAAAATAAAGAAATAAACGTGTCTGAATAGCAGGGAGCTGGATCGAACTACTAAGAGCCACTACTGAAATGTCAAAAAGGCTTGTCCCTGTAAAATGTAGCAAGTTCTGTTCTGGATGTAATTAAATAAGCAAGACTGACAGATAGTAAAGATATGATGAAAGAGGAAAAAAGTACCTGTATTGTTCTCAGGTGAGACTGAGATTCAGTTTGTATCTGTATTTGTTACAGAAAACAAGGCAAATAGAGATCCAGTTTGGTGGAAATAGAATTATTTATGTATAGAGTAGGAATTGTGAAGAGAAATCTTTTCTATGACTGGCAATGTTGTTTTTGTTGTTCTGTTTGTTTTTTTTTTAATACTTTTCTTGAGGTGATTAAGAAACTGATTTTGGTAGTCCAGTCAGAAGATAAATTTTGACACTTTCCAATCATTCCTTAATTACAGTTGTTTATGACTTGGGAGAAGCTGGCTATGTGATGTGAGTAATGATGATATCCCCCGTGACTACTCAGAAGGCAGCAGGACTTGTAAGGTTTCCTGCAATTTTTGTTTACGTGGATTGTACAAAAGCCACTCTGGGATATAATATTTCTCAAGCAGTCAAATACTGTTCTTCAAAGGTTCTTAAAATTACTCTAGTAAATACATTTTCCGTATAGATAAAACCAAAATAACTTAAATCTTAGAATGATTTGCACTGCTGTATTTCTCCGCCATATTTTGCTGCCATGGTGTATATTCCCACTTGCATTGGAACACACTAGTACTGCTTTGAAGTAAGAATCATACTTGATCTTCCTTCATTTTAGCCATTTGTCTTTTTACAAGATGACCATTTCAAGGTGGAAGGCTATTGTACACACTTAATGCTTTCCGAATTGCTATTCAGAATTGAATGGATTGAATTCAGGATGGATATTGGCGAGTGAGGGAGACAAATATTCTGATAATTCAGCAGTAATTGCAAATCGTGTATTTATTTATTTATTTGCAGTGGGACTCCATGGATATTGAAGTCCTGCTTTATCATATTACTCCCTAGCCCAACAGGTGAAGCTTGTCTTTTTAGAAGACAAAGCTTTCTTGGGGTTTGGTCTAAGGGAAGGCTAAGAACCACCAGCAGCCTCTGTGTCTTCTCTCCCATCTGTAAGGGGCACTTTTGATCTTGCATTCTTCAGAGTACAGAAGTGCGTATATTTTAATAGAACTCCAGATAGAGACTGTGCACAAGTGCTTCCTTGAAAAGAATTTTTAAGGATCTCTCTGTGATCAGACTGTATCGTTCCATTAATTCAAATAAACCAGTACAGAACTCGAAAACCGGTAACTCATAATGCTGATGGAGTGACCTTTTTTCCTGAGGCAAAGAATGGTTTATACCGACTAGTAGTCAGCATGATGTGACTTTTTATTTCTTTTTACTGAGTAATTCAAGTACAGTCCATGTAGTATGACGGTGAATGCTGTGATTCTGCTTTTTCTTCAGGGTGGTGAGACTGCTAGTGGTAATTACTAGATCTAAAAATAGATATATCAGCTAACTTTCAGATCAGAAAGAGGAGGAAAAATGGAGTGTTAATACAAATGTTAACTTTTCATGCTGAATTGAGCATCTCTTGGTAATATGAAAGTCACGGTGTGCTATAGAGTTTAAACCAGCTCCAAGGCCTGAATTCTTACGCCTCTGAAAACCAAGACACTCATCACAAATTGTTTTGCTTCAACAGATAGTCACAGCAAGCCTGACTCTGCAGCCTCCTCTTACATAAGAAAGGATTACTTATTTCACTTAAACACCTCATATATTAAAGTATAAAAGGACTGTATAGACCCCTACCTCCAACCCTCTATTTTTTTGAAAGGTCAAAATAGATCTGGGCTTCGTAGCTTTAGCCACAATTTTTACACTGACAAATGTGATTGAACCAGATCTTATAGCAAGGGATTTCATTTCTCAGGGTAAAGATTCGTATCTGTTAGACTGAGCTTCAGTAGATTTAATGGTCTTCATATTTGGCTCGTCATTTCTAGAGGGAACTATGAAGTTGAATGGGTGGAGGTTACACTTACTTTATGGAAAACCTGCTTTTGAGACTTCTTTTGACAGCATAGATGATGTTTATTTTTCTTCACCATACTGTTTGTTTCCTTGTTCAGTGGCTACTGTTTTGATCTATATTAATGCCCATTACAACAACAGTTTGTCCTGGTTTA